>NW_008238448.1:742477-762142 GCF_000691975.1 Corvus brachyrhynchos | reverse complement strand
CAGCAGGAACTGTGTGCCAGCTGGGAATTCAGGTCAAGGCTAGGAATTTTTCCCTGTTACTGGTGTTAGGATTCTTCAAGATTACCAACAATGTAATGACATTAAAAAGGATAGTAGGGAGCAGCAAAGTGTGTGTGATTTATGAGCTTTTACTGAGTTCAAAGTTTGCTCTCCTGAAAACAAATGAATTTCTGTATTTATATTGGGGCATTCAACACATTGCATTATGTCTCTGTTGTACCTGTGCTTCCACCTCTCAAAATCCCACCTCAGTTAGCACAGAGAAACAATAATGAAATTGCAATAAAGCATTTTTAAAAAAAGGAATAATAATAAAAAAAAGCCATCAGGATTTTCACTGAGAAGAGATAAAAATTCCACAAGGGACCTTACTATTGCTATCAATTCTTATGCTGAAAGCTGGAAGTTAACACAGTAAGGAGTGATACTATATAAACCTAAAATAGAACACTCTCTCTAAGCAACAATTATAGCTTAAAGATGTTGAATGCTTGTGACTGTGCACACAACCCTTGACTGTATTATATTCTGTGGGGCTATCCTCAGATAGCGATTTGGAGTCCTGAAATCAATTGATGTCATCTGAGGAGCCGCCTTATGAGAGTCTGACACTTTTATTAAACTGAGAATACCAATGCACTTATTTACTCCTGTACCTCTTGAACAGAAGTCCAACTACTATTCAGGGATTTATTGGACTATATTCATGGTTACTGATATTGTTCAGAGTGTTATTTTAGCTGATTTTAAACTGAGATACATAACACAATTTCTACAAGCGGTTGCATAACCCACTGTCCCAACATATCACTGTTTTCATGACCAGTTACATTAATTCCTTGATGCACAGGCTGCTAATTCTGACACAGTGGAATAACATTCACATTGCCAGTAAAATTTTTTGTTCCCTGTGAAAAATGCACTTTTATCCCAAATTACTCTATGTTAAGGGAAAACAAGGAGAAACAAATGCAACGACTCCATGAAAGATTGGTGTGTGTGTCTTCTTGGGAGCAACTAGTCTCAGAGCTGCAGTCAAACACACCTTGTGTTTAGTTTCAGAGGTTTTGATCAATTGAAGTCGCTTCAAAGCTCTGTTTACATTATCTTCTGATCTCAGATTATCTTTGCATTCAGCCTACATATTGAGCTATATCACACACTCAGAGTCCCCTCTTACCGAAATATCAATTCAGTGTACTGGGAGGAAAAGTGGCACCCTAGTTAAAGCAAGAGAGAAGCTACTGTCTCTTTTTCTCAATATTCAAAGAAACTGCAAATATTATCTGATGTAAAGCAGTCTCTACTAAGCTCTTGCCTTGTCTACAATCAAGGCCACTTAGAACTTCACAATCAGTGTGAAGTAGCCACAGACAGGCATGGGAGTGTCGCTCCTGCACAGAAACATCTACATCAGCTCACTGAATGCTTATGCATCTCAGTCCAAAACACAGCCAACGTGCTCTCCCTGTCTGGCTGGTGACTGGACATAAGAGATTAACACAGCATTCCCAAAGCGTGCAAATAGAGCATGAGGTTTGCCTCAATTCCCCCAAATGAAGCTGCCTCATTTCCCTAAAAACACTTCAGAGTAGTGAACCACACCCCCCCCAACCCCCCGTCTCCAAACCTAAAGAGTAGTAAAACCCAGGAAAGGGTAGGTAGACATGAAACACTGAATCTTACACGGAACAATTTGGGGACTGTTAAAGGAAGAAGTGGGAACTAAAAGCCACTCTCCCGTTTTGAGGTTAAGAGAGATGAAATTGTAGCTCCCAGGGCGACTTTCTGCAGAATACTCTGGCTACCTCTATGCCTACTTCGATGTGCAAGGGAACCTGCATTTTCTGCTTCTCTCATGGATTGAAGCAATTTCTGTTCAACACACCACAGTCCAATTCAGCTTTGCTAAAGCAAACAGTTGAAGAAACGTGTAAATCTTAAGAGGTGCATGTATGTGTGAAGCACAAATACACCCTCATGTCCTGCTTTGCAGCAACAAAGCATAGACCTGTCCTGCACTTCTTTGCCACCAGCTCTTTAAAGCAAAACACTCTGGGCTCTGAACAAAGCCCCTTTGTTAAATAACAACCCAGCAGGTACAGGACCTTCATTTCATGCTTTCTCCATTAAAATGCAAATCTCTGCCTTGACACAATGACACTCAAAATGGAATTCTGTACAAGTAATGCTGCGCCACAGAGCTTGTGTCATCTACTGATAATGAGTACTTTTACAACTCTTTTAATTGCTTTCATGTTTATAATTTTGTGGACATATTTTCTTCAGGAGGGAATTATTTTTAATATAGTCTTAACAAGAAAGACATATAGTACAAGATGTGAGCTCAATTAAGTTTTCTGATCTGTAATAATAAATTCCATGCTAAATTAACAGACACAATGAAACAAGTAGCAAAATATGATTAATAGGACGATTCTAGCCAATAGGTTTTTCTAATCTGGGGATCTGACAGTTTCATAAAAACAGCAGACAAGAAGAAATAATGGCAAAGTTAAAATCACAACAATGGTAATAGATAATAAACTACGTATTTCAAAAGATTATGTTGCAAGTGTAACATTGCACCAAAATTTATTGATCAAAAAAATGGCTGTTTATAAAGTTATCTTTCACTTCTTGTTCTTGTACATATGGAAATCAGAAAAGCCCCAGATCTTAAACTACACAGCAAATTGGCCCAGCTAGAGAATTTACATAGTCACCTGAATAAAGCAGGAAGAAACTTTAGCCACAGGAGACCTGTGTTTAAAGACACAGTACTTTATGAAAATCCACAGCTAGCACTTGTTTCTGGATGACTGTCAAAGAATATCACTGTAAATACTGAACTGGTATCCTACAACAAGAGGCATAATTCTGCTCTGCTTTTTGAAATCTAAATGCTGTTAAGTGCTTTTGCTTCTTTTTAGTTTGAGGATCAATTTATCACCATTATGAAGGTAAAACCATACAAGAAAATTCTGCTTTTAGAGCACTGGAAACAAAGAATATTAACGAGTCTGAACCCACTTTCCTTTTCCATCCAACAAGTCAGTCAAGGGCCAGCATCAGAAAGGTTTTGATATAAGCTCCAGTTGCACGTCCTTTATTTGGAAGCCTGACGTGGCCCCCATGCACTGCCCTATTAGACCCCCATGTACTATTCACCTTCACACAATTACTACTCATCAACTCATCTGGCATTCCAGGGCAAACAAACGGTCTTAGAACATTTAATTCCTTTAGAAAACCAAAAGGAATAGATTTGTTCAACCCAGGTCCAACAGTGCACATAAGCACCTCTGACTCTCTAAGTCAACTATTTTTAGCTCAAGAGATTTCCTGTTTCCCTCTACTTATTAGCCCACCATGACTTTCTCTTCCAAGTACTAACCCAACCTCCCACTGACCTAAGGGACACACTTTAAACTCTGAGCATTCACAACACCCTGTGGGAATAATTTTCAGAATTACAATACCTGCTCTGTGAAAAACAATGTTTTTAACTCAGCTCTTGCTGGTTTCACCCAGTGCTCCCTAGCTCCTGCACCAGAGAGATGCTGATGGAGGGATGGCTACCTGCCCACTCCCTGCCCCTCAACATGCCTCCATTCCCCACCTACAGATGCATTGCTGAAAAACACTATTTATGTAAAGCAAGGTCTTCCAAAAGCACATATTCTCACAAAACTGCATCAGTATTGCCTCAATAATTTTACCTATACTCACTGTTTTTACTGTGATTAAAAATTAATTAAAAGATCTGGCTCAGTGCTCATGTAATAGTATCTCCTTTTCCAAAATAAACTATAAACTCTTTAGCTGACACAAATATCCTGCCCTGAGAGATGTGACTTCCCTAAGTAAATTGCACCAAGCAATAAAAAGATCCATAACAACACTACTGTATGCTAAAATCGCTTCTTGACAGAATTGTCAAGTACTTGACAAAACTGTATTTTATTCATGTGAACTTCAAAAAAAAGTCATAAAAATCCTTCTGGCTGTTTCTGAATCATAAAATATAAAAATGCAAACAACATTCTTCAGTTCTATCCACATTAAAAATTCCTGCTCAAAAGATGTAATAAATTATTTTCCCAGGACCTAGATTATAAAGCAACTTTTTCTAAGTCATAAAATCATGGAATAACTTTTGGCAGCATGACGGTCTTTCGTCACTAAAATTCACCTAACTGAAAACTTTCTCATCATAAACAGCAGCAAATCTATCATATTATGCCACACACTCCTCAGAAAATTCTACTTTTTATTTCAATAGGGTGATGCAGGGTAATAAAAACAAAACACAGAATTATTTTGGTCGCTTTGCCCTCTTAGCTCATACTTGGAATCTATGTCTTAGTATTTCCATGGTAGTAGTGAATAGGGCAAATTACAATTTCAATGTTTGTCTACAAATAATGTGTTAAGTTTGCACTTGCTTTTATTGTCAAGTAAAACTTGTGGCTTGAACGTGCCCATGTTGTTTCAGCCTAACTCTCAGCTGATTTACAGAGGAGCAATTTCACTGCAGACCAAAAAGCCAAAATGAAGTCAACACCAGTCCTTAACAATTCACATCACTGAGCTGTCAAGCAGGATCAGTGTCTGCTTCTTCACCTTTGAATGTCCAGAAAATGCAGCAAACTCTCTAGACCCGATTTTCCCCACAAATTTGAATGAAATAAACCAGGAATATCACCATCACAATTGCCATCATTGTGTGTAAGGGTCAGTGGACTTCTCTTCTAAATTCCACTCTGAAAGGTTGGGAGTTCCTCTTAAGGTAAAACATCTAATTAATTCTGATTTCACTTTTATTTGCAGCCTATCAGTTAAAAAGAATACAAAGGTTACAGCTCAGCTATAGGGATGAAATCAGGGAAAGTTTTTAAAAACCACTCTCATTCAAAGAACTTAAATATTCAAGTCCCATCAAAAACACTTACAATTTTTAGAATCATAGATGCTTTTGCAACCCCACTGCATGCAGCTAGACAGGAGCCTATGAATTTTGCATGCTTTGCTTTCCATTTCAGCGGTGAACTGCAATGAATCTGGGACAGAGACCCTCTGCTGAATCAGGACTCCTCATTTTGCAGGAACAAACACTTTTGGAGCTGCCATTAAGCAAGGTACCATAACTTCATTTAAAGGTACACAATTTCTTTTGTTCCAGATAACATAGAAAGCCATGAAACATTAACATGCCCAACCATTTCCAGCATCAAATCCAGGATTTGAGAGTGAGACATTAAAACATGCCTGACAGTTAAAAGGTTGCAAATAAGCACAGTGGAAGCTGGCAATCCTGTTTTCATTTTCTCATTGCACTGTCCAGACTTTGTGACAGCAGCCCAAGCAAATACCTGCCACAGTGAGACCTGCTGTGACCCTGAGACAATGGGAGTGAGCTCCATTATTAAAAACCACTGTGAGCAATGCAGCTGTGTTTCGGTGCTAGTATGCCTCCATCCCATTCTTCTGCTGAAGTACACAAAACAATATTAAGTATCAGTCCACTAGAATAGAGCACTGCATTAGTTTAGCATTTTGTTGTGAAATGACACTCAGTGAGAATACATTTAGTACAGTTTGGCCCTGGAGGATAGAACAATCAGCAAATGGATTTTACAGCTAGGAGCTCCCTGAATCCAGAAAATCAGAAGCTCAGGTCTTTGTCATCCTTCAACGAAGTGAAGCACTGGGATACACAATGAATTCAGAAATCACCATAAGAGAGGCCAGAGCAAGTATTGTGAGGAGTGAAATGAGTAAATGGGCTTTCAGAGCCAGGCCACATTCAAAACAGACATGTTGCTGTTAGTTTTAATCTCTGACAACCACTTTTGTCCTTGCAACTGAAGAAATGAATGTATGGCTTTCCAATAATTAGACTGGAGTGTGTTTTCAGGAGAAGGGTGTAACAAAAAAAAAAAAAAAAAAAAAAAAAAAAAAAAAAAAAAAAATTCCCTTAATTGCGTGGCATGAAAGTGGTGGTGATTCTGAATGTTAGTTCCAAATGATTACATTATGGTCTCTTAACCTTTCCCACTGCACTATTTCCCAAGATAGCAAATCTATAAAGTAACTGGGTAAGAATTGGGAGTGGACTATTCAAAGCTTTCCAGTTCTTTCACAATTTTCTGATAGGCTTAAGAATCTAAGGATAGAAATACCATTTCAGGCTGACAACATACGCAGTCACCGTGATCACAACACCTGACAGATCTGGCCATCTGAGTTAATCTTTGGCCTGGAAATGTCAATATTTGACTCTTCTCTAGTTTTTCTTTCAGTCACATGGGAGATCACTTCAGAAGCAGCAAAATTGCAAAGCTGTTCTGACATCAACTCAGCCTTTAATCACGGTAATTTAAGACTTAGATTTTGAAGCTGCACCTACTTTGAGCCACTTTGCTGAAAGCATTGGATCCAGTGAAACAAACTTTTGTGAAAATTACTGGGCTAAATAAGTATTGCTGTAAATATGAACAGGAACTTAGTGGAAAACAGGTGTGAGATAAGCAGTCTTGAGCTGGTCTAACATTCAGAGGGTAAGGAAGTAGAAGAGGAGATAAGCTGCACCTGTGTGTTTTCTGTGTTTGTGAATTCTACATTTTCATCACCCATTTACACGGAACGCTGCTCACTTCAGAGCTTGAGTTTGATCCCCCAGCTAAGATACTTATTTCACACACACATGCTAAGTGCAAAATCAGTTCTAGTCACACCATCCTTCTATTGCATTTGGTTTTGATCAACTCAGACCGAATAAACAGCTCAAAATACTATTTTGAATTACCACTGAAGAGGCTCAACATTTGAACCTAAATTCTGCTCCACTGAAAACTTTCAAGGTTCGTACTGCTGGAGTTATCCTGGGGAGACACTGTATAGACTTATTTCACATTTTAAGAAATACCTAAAGACTGAAGGACTCCATTTGAAATAAAGTTAGATAAGGAACCACATACAAATAAACAAACAACTGTCTTATAATTTCTAAGGAAATAACAGTAGCAATGAACATAAACTAGAATGTACTTTTCCCATAGGTCACAAAAGAGTGAAAAAAAGACTCCTTAGAAAAAGGTGATATTTCAGTATAGTTCATATTAATGTATTTTATATTCTATTTTCTCTGTTACATTGTACAGTAAATACATTTGGTTTTAGCTTTCCTTAGTGAGATTATATCGACCAGGGGGTGAGGGAAGCAGTAAGAACTGCCCTTTTTTGTATGTGTGCATCTTGGTCTCAGGTAAGGTGTGTGATCTGTTTATTGTACATGACTACCTGACTCATACTAAATGGAAATGGATTTAGTTGTGGTCTCTAATCCTGAAGGTAAGGTTAATCACACCAATACATAACCTGCCCCAGAACTGGCCTCAAATAACAGGAAACAGAGACAGCTGGAATGAGGAGTGAACTTTCTGCTGTCTGGTACAGTCAAACTCCAAACAAAGCTTTTTCCTCATTCACTTGTGTGTTGGGTAACAGGGTATGACCTCACATTGGCATTCCTCCCTGGAGCACAATCCCAAAGGTCTCTGCTCCACACTTGTCATTGCTTCCTACAAAGTCTGCAGAAAGCAAACATCTTTACAAGGTAATGGTAGTCAAATTCCTTTCCACCAAATGCTAAACCTTTCATCATAGTCAGCTGGAAATGGACTGCTAAACCTAAGACCAGGTTTGCTTTTACAGCTATGGTGAAACTTGCATGGAAAAGATTATGCTCATACATTTTCTCAGGATGACCAAAACATCTACGTAAACTATTGCAAATGATCAGAAAAAAGCTTTTGTACTGACATCCTGAAGAAACTTTGGAAATACACATAATACAACAATAAAAGTGGCTACCATCCATTACGTATTTTCAGCTGAATACAGTAAGATTCCAGAAATACCTATTCACTGGTAGTACATTACAATAACATGACTAAAACCAATTTCTTACACTATGTTCTTGCTATGCTACCTTTGCAAATACCCGAGCTATTGTATAGCTCAGCTGTTCAAATTTCTTTTTCTAAACTGATGTCTTAAATGTGGTGGCATTAAGCAATAACAATGTGAGATGTAAGTAAAAGTTCTCTGCATGTAAAAGCGCTAATAGTGGTAGGACATTTTCCTGTTTCTTCAGCTCTGCATTTTATAAAAGGAGAAAACACTTCTCACACCATCAAGGCAAACAAGGCATGCCACCTTAGCTTTCCTCTGTCACAACTGGTTAGGTGTGCTGCATTGCTCCTCCATGCAGCCAGGCACAAAGAGGCTTGTCAAAGCAGTGACAACTTCTTCAGACCTGGCTTTTAGGATTTACTTTGATGTGGAAAACTATCACTCTGCACGCCATGAACAACTTAATTCACAACAATGACAGTTCATGTGTATTAAAAAGGTAGATGCAATTATAATTTTTGGATAGGTCAGCATTGTTTCTCTAATGTATGCCTTCTTTGCAAAAGATCTAAAGATGATTTTTATTTTTTAGCCTGTTTTTCTGGTGTCAATCCAAAATGGACTTGCTTTTCTTCTAAGTATTGTACAATAGAACTGCTTGTCAAGTAACTGTAAAACATGTAAGATGTAATTTTTTTAAAAGTTTTTTTTTTTTTTAGATTATCTAACACCAGTGAAGCATTTGCCTTTCTACACAATAATAACAAGAAATGATTCTGAGAAAATCCACCTATAAATACTTGCTATTTTTTTTCAGTACATATTATCTTTGGAAAATCTCATTTAGATATTTGTCTGAACCTCTCAAGACTTTATTCTTCTGCCTTTCAGATTCCAATTAAGTCAAAAAGCTGCAATCTGCAAGCACCTGACAGAGGAAACTAGCTCCACTGAAAACTAAGCAACTATTTGGTGCTTATGTAGAACGATGTTGAATACCTAAATCTTGGTTACACCTCTCAAATAAGTCCCACCTAAAATGTTTTGGTAACCCAAGGGTTTGTAACAATTCAATTAAACTAACATCAGTAAAGATACTACTATTTCACACTGAGTAGAGCAAATACAGGATTGTGTTAATAACATACAAAGGGGTTTCACAACAGGTTGTTTTCCACACATCCTTCCACTAAATTCTACAGAGTTTAAACTTAGAAGATCTATCACTCATTAATAACATGCAAAGGCAGAAACCTAAATAATGCAGTTCATCTATCAATGGACAGATACCTCAAATTTATCACCCCTAGTCCTATCACAGAGGTGTAGAACAGTCAGTGCTTGTCAAATATGTTCACCTGCCACATCAACACTCAGCAAGCAGAGCTTTCAAAAGACTACGAAGACAAATAAAAGTCACAACACAATATTCAAAATATAAAACTAGCAGGAAGTGTTCTCCTTGCATTCACTGATCACTCACTGCTCTCTAATGCATACAGGCCAAAAGAATTATCTATACACATTAGGAAATCCAGCCAAATGGATGTGTGATCTCTACAATGTTCTTGAATCAGCCCTTGACACAGATTATGAGAAAAGACTATGTGTTCTGTGAATGGTTAAATTCTAAAGTTAAATTCTATGGTTAATCTGTTTAATCACGACTAGAAGCTCTCCATTTTTTATTTTTGAATAAAGCTCACAGAAGAAATATAAAAAAGAACAAATGACAGATGGCGAATTTATATTATGCATATTCATACTTTTTTTCTGTCTTTTTACAATACCTTTTTCTGACCTAGTATATAAGTAATTATCATCCAAGACAAAGAAACAGGATGGAGGGGAGCAAAGGTCCAAGCTGAAAAGCCAAATCTATACTCTTCTGCAAACTGAGCTGTTGTTATGAATGTATTTTTCTACAAACCAGTGATCAAAACTTGCTATTCTTTTAACTTTTTCTTCTTTTCATATGTTACCTTTGAGAAAACAGTGAAGTGCCAGTACTTGGGATCCACTGGGATTGCTGGAGTTGTTTACTCTCTACTTCATATTTCCCTGTTAGCAGTTTGCCAGTTCAGCTGATGTAAACAATAAGACTAAAGACAGAATGGGAAACTGAAAAAATTAAATTAATGTAAGCAAGCCCTAACCTGTACATAGAACTAAGATACACTGAGAGTTCAGCGGTCAGTGAACAAGAACTGGAGGTACAATCATTTTCTGGCAGCCAGCTTATTGTTCTGTGTTTGTGCATAAAAATCAATGCTCACAAGCCCTCCAAATACATGGAAGAGAAGATTAAAGTCAAGCCTGTTATTTAAATCCTAATGGTATCTAAGTGAAATGTATCACCCTGAAATCTGACCCATGCCCTTCTGACTTGAAGAACATTACTTTCAATATGTTAAAGCACACTAGTATAACTGATAAAAGGTTTTCCAGATGTAATAAAATTCTGCAATCATCATATAATCATTTTGTGAAGCAGAGATTAGTTTTGGGTTATTCTGAAAGAGAAAAGACAACTCTAGCAAGCCAAATTCACTCCCTTGGCTAAAAGTGACAGTTTTAAAACATTTTTAAAATTTTCTTCTCTTACCCAGTTTATCAACTGATGTTTTAAATTCTCTTAAGTCTACTAGTCTTCAACAGACTGCAGATCAATGTTCTTTTTTCTTAATGTACTAAGTGGAGGTAATGCAAATCTCTTTATTCAATTGCTTTTTAACACCAAGTAAACTCAGAACAGCACCTACATCAGTGTCTTAATTTAATCACCTTCATCCAGACATGAATGGGAGCAGACAAGAACACAAGTGCCTTTCGGGTGCAGAACTTGGCACCCGTGGAGTTCTTCAGAGAAGAATCCTTGTAATGAAGTTTTACCAAGTCGTTATTGGAATAATTCATGGGGACCATCTGTCCAAACAACTCTGTAGCTGAGTCATCTAATTATGGTTTTAGAGGAGTAGCACACTCTGAGCACGGTAGTCAGTCCACATTTTGACACCACTGATTTCTTTTTACATCGTTGTCTAATTAGCAATAATGCTGTGCTTGGATGCATCACACTCTCACTCTTCTGGCATGAGTTTAAAATACTGCATGTATCAAAACTCCTTCCCAGTTGCTTCCCCCACCCATGAACTGCATTAAACTTGTTGCTTTCTGTTTTTGTTTAGTAAACATAAACCCATTAGAGGCTAAGTTCCATGTATTTGTATTTATCATTATTTCTTTAATAACCCCCCCTACCATTTATAAGCAGAAGCGAGTGTGGACCATCTCTAAGTAAAAAAGGCCCCAAAGCCTTTTAGAGTACAGAAATTTCAGAAAAGTACAGAGATTTACTGTCAAGAAAATCAAAACAGGAAAGTCCTTTTCTGCCACATATCAGGCTGAACAGTAAGAATCCCAATGAAATTAGTAGAAAATAAACCATACTGTTAACACATATTACTGCAAATCCCTCACCATGGACAAGAACTCTAGAGCCCTACATGCTGTTGTAGACTAGAAACATTTTTCTGCTCTGGAATCCATGAGTCCATAAAGGGTGATTTCCTCAGTTCAGTGCTGCGTCTTGTCCTTCCCTACAATTCTGCTGTATAACTGCATTTTTCCTTTCAGTCAAGTTACTAGGCAAATAACGTTCTGAAAAGCTGCTCTATATATACAATCTTATATTAATAAAAATTAATTACAGCATCCCGATATAGCACTGCTTGTAATCTCTTCAAGCATTTTCACGGTTAGACTTTGTTCTTTTTACATCTGAAAAACATCCAGTGCATGTCTCACAGAGACAGTAAATAATCAGTTGAAACTGTTTTATTTCTTTGTTTAGCTGGGAGAGAGAAACTGTACAGATTTTTCTCCCTGTTCTGCCTGTAAACTGCAGATCAGAAGTCCATCACCCAAAAGAACATGCTTTGGCCCTTCCACTGAGATGTTCAACAATGACATCAAGTAACTGAACTGGTGACAGTACTCTGCAAAAGTAATAAAAAGAACAAAAGCTAAATTAAATTCTAGCTGCCACCTTTCTGCTGATCTCTGCCGACATGAGTGGCTAACCTAGACAGATGGCACGGCAGGTAGGAACCATTTCACTTCATACGACAAACATGAATTTCTACATAAATACTTAACATGAAGTAAACCACTGAGGAATTTACTCTTTGTACAACAGCACTCCTTTTCCTTCTAGTTTAATTAGGCAAGGAAATTAAATACCGTGCCATGCAGACAATTACTCTCCTATAGTAGTGTAAAAGGATGGCTTGAACACAGAACAGCTTAACCCCCTAGGTAATGTACAGCCAATCTCAATTAAAAGTAAGGAGTTAGTTAGCATCTCAAAAAGCAGGAATAGCTCCCAGATTTGCTGGACTACACCCTCCTGGTTATGTATATGTTATTCTTGTATCATTTGTCCACCCCCATCGCTGCTGCCGTCAACACTGATGATGAGTGCCCAGCACTGTGCTACACTGCTTAGATAGAACAGAGATTTGAGCTGCTGCTGTCCATCATCTGCTCCCTCTCCACCTACAAAACTCAAAAGTGAAGGAAAGAAACTCCCTGCCAGCATCCATTTTCAGACTTCAGAGGAATGAAATCTGAAAGTATCCAAAGCAGTTATGATGCTTTTTTTCTTGCCTCAACTTTTGCCTTCTGTATCTTCTGACTTCAGAGGATTTTTTTTCTGCCACAGCTCGGAGCTACTCAATCCTCTGTGGGACTCAGGAGGGGAGAAAGGGAATAAATACACTGTTTCATAAAACCCTGTGTGATGGATGCACTTGAAGCCTTAACCAAGCCAGCAACAGTTTGGTAAAGGCCTGAGCTGTAGCCAGGCCAACAACTCCTCTAGTTTCAATCTGTTCTTTGAAAAGACATAAAGGAGCAGAGTGACACTGTGAGCATCAACATATGGGGGCTTGGAACACTGACCATGCATGTAACACAAGAATAGCTGGTGACTTTCCCAAGACTCATTCATCAAGGAGCACAGGATGTTGTGGGTTACAAGGAGGCTCATGCACACCTCTCCCATTGCATGTAATTTGACTGCAAGGCAACCAGTTTATCCCATATGAGCCTTCCTTGAGCTCTCCCTGCTAGGCAGCCATGGCTGCATGGTGATGATCTCCTCTTGAACTGGGACACCTCTCGAGTTTGGTCCTTAGGTCAGAGACCTTATCCCTACAGCAGATTAGTGCTAACTGACCAATATCACATATAACCTTGTAGTATAGTAACTTTCATTTGTGCCTTAGTAGTTTTGAATAATTGTTCAAATGATTGTGCTGTAGCATAAACGTGAACCTTGCCATTGAGCTGCAGTCCTACATCATCATATTAAAATCACTTTTGCTAATACCTCTGACAGTGATGCTTTCAGCAATTTAATTCAGCCATCTCACCTCAATCCTCTCCTTCGACTTGCAGGCTTTATGGGAAACACTGCTCTAGCACAGATATTTCTGTAAGACACAATTGAAACTGGAGAAAGTATATTGCCTTAACCCTGGGGGCTGTATCAGTTTCAGAGCTGAAAGGTCAGCACAGCAGAATTAGTACAGGATGAATAAACAATGCAGGGTATTTATATAATGAACACTATCTCTTCTGAACCTTCAAATATGAATTCAGGCAATACACTCCTACCAAAAAAAAACCTCCACAACATAGCCATTAAGTTACTGCCTTAGGTAAATGTTGTCTGATTCGTATCCACTGGGTGATGGGGTGAGGTCTCCTCCTTTGCATTTGGGGTACATTGCATACATTTCCCAGAAAATCACGACATTTGTAAAGTGGAAGATTGCCTGCACACTCCTCAGTGCATCATCTAGATTGAGTAGCCCACAAGTCCATGGCCAGAGGACACACATGTAAACCTCTGCTTTAGTGTTTCCACAGAGGTTCAGGGGAACCATGCTGTAGCCTAATGGATGCGTGGCTTTGAACAACCTAGTATCTGATTCCAAACACTGGAGAATATCTAACTTCACATCCTTATACTCCTGAGTCTAACACCACCAAATCAAGCTTTTTTCAGGAAACACATTCCCTAGTCTTATCTTTTGGTATCGTTGTAGTGAGAGCAGGTAAAGTTGAGTACAGCTTGTCTCTCTCCAGCTCTGTGCATGGCTACTTACAGTACTGTAACCAATACAGAGCAAGCATGACTCAGCCACGTATCCAGAATATTTATGATAAAACCATAGACATATTTATATGAACAGGATCCAGTTTAAGGAGATGAGACGTGAATAAAGAGGATAAGATTCTATCTGCACCCCAATACTCTGCTATATATGCATTTCTTTCCATACTGCAACTTCTGCAGAGGTTAGAGGAAACTATTTCATTATTCAGATAACTTCTGACTCAGGTCAGGAACTTCCTCATCTCCAAAGGAGAAATATCTTCAGCTAATGTTGAAAGATTCTGTGAAATCCTTTTACTTCTAAAAATTGGAGAAATGTAATAACTGCTCTTCTTTACTAAAACAATAAAAAGAAGAATGCAGAAAATGGCAGTATTTTCGCCTGTCTGATGGAATGCAAAGAACTGCATTACTGGCATTAGTTCCACAATTAGGATCAAATTAATCAATGTTTGAGTCACAAAAAGCAGACAATTATTTTCAGTAAGTGAAAATAATAAAATGAAGATGAAAATAATTATGAAGGGCTTGAACAAAGCTCTCTGAAATCAGCACTAAGGCTAAAAGGTAGAATGACAACATCTGGTGAGCAAAGTTTTAATACTAATTTTCCCCTATTTTCCTATTGTTTAAAAAATACAGGAGTAGGGGAAGACAAACCCTTGTTGACAAAAACAACAGATGACAGATGTCTTCTGCCACTTATCAAATCAAATTAAACCTATGCTCTGAAATGTATTTCAGCCATGAATACTGAGCTGCTGTCGTACATATCTCTCGAACAAGCATGCTTGAGACATTCTGACAAAACCACTTCCCACATACATAAGCCATCTGCACGTATTTGGGCCAGTTCAGACTCTGTTGCTAGAACTAAGATCACCAGTAGTGTAAAATATGGAAACACCTGCTTAGAAAGCATCATCTAGTCCTGTGAAATCAGATTCTTCCTCAGCAGTATTTTGACAGTCAGAATCAAATATTTTTTAGCTGAAGCCATCTTCAAAATCACAGCTAATACAGCATTTTAAGAATGCATAAGCACATAGAACATCTTAAATAAGGAACTAGGCCCTAATGAGTAATGGTATTTAAAAAATGCCAAATACCTTTAAAATTAGAACACCCTCATATTCTCCAAGAGCTCCCCTATACCTTACAAGTTCAGTGTCATTTTTGCATTGTCTTTACTGAAGCTCTGCATAGTTTTGCTCACAGCTTAAGACAAATAAAGGAATAGGAGAAAAGCCCCAATGAACAAATACACAACACCTGCAAGTGAAGTTTCTCAACTAGCAATTATTAAAGTATCCAGAGAAAGGCTATTTTGTTAAATATTGTTATACAGTAGAGAGAGATAACAGGGCTTTACAGAGAAGACACTCCTTACCAGCCTGCTTGCCTTGGCTGTAATCTCTTACATGGGTGTAAACCAGAGTCACTACTAAAATCTGCCATGAAGGGGCCGTAGCAAATAATGTTGGTGACTCCATAATGGGATATTTCACCCTGTGAAAGCCTTACTCTGCTTGCATCAAGTTCTAGCTATTTCTGGTGTTTAAGCATTTTCTGCAACACTCACAGAAAAATTAAAAAAGGAGAAAACACAAAACACTTCATAAAGAACCACAGTCAATTTTTTTCTTCCTAAATACTGGGGTTTTTTTGTTTTCAGAGATGTATCTGTAGCAGGTTTGTATGTCTAACATTTCAGCTCCCTTAAAAAGTGTCTTCTAAAGAGGAAGTTCTCTACTAATACATAGGCCTTTCTGGAAAAGCAAAACCTAATTCCTTGTAACTGAGAAATCAGTAAAATTTGCTACAGGTAGGTAGATCTCCTGCATGCAATGGGCTAAAGAGAGACTAAGTCCAGGAGTAAGGGAAATGAAATTAAAAGAAATATCTAAGGGATTAATTTGATGAATAATAAAGCATAAGGACAATACATTATCACCATCACTAATGTTAGAGTATATTACCAATGAATGGGCATAATATGGTGGTATATTAGTTAAAATCATTGTGGGTTCAGAAACCCCAGTAATTTTTACTGTTAGGCTAAAACCCAGTAATTTGAATTTAAATTCACATCTGTCAAGCTTCTTTTTCTCTCAGCCTCCTCAATTCTGAACCATTAAGTGATGTAGCTATTCCCCTCAGCAACTGAATCAGTGACAACTAGTATGTATTCTCCTTATCATATGATTCTGCAGAACCTCCTGTGTGATTTAGTTCCATTTCTAGTGCCAAGAGTCTTAATAGTCTCACAAGAAGAGTATGACTCATCTCTGTTCGTGGAATGAGTAACCCAGAACAGAATGGGGAATCCCAACCCCCAAATATGGATTAACAAACATCAGATTAGCAAATTCAGATAGGCACTGGTATCTAGACTAGATTAAAAATACACATACTAGCATGCAAAAATGGAGCCAGAAAGAGCCTTCTGCACAAGCCCCAGCAATTCTGATACTAACAAATCCCATGATAATACTCCAAAATCCTCAGTAAACATGTGTATCAGTCTAAGTTTCCAAACTGCTGCAGTATAAAAATCACAAATTCAGTTATGCAATTTATCAGCATCAAAAGAGGGTGGTAAAAATTCTGCTGGCCTACTTGCAAGCATTCTTAAATTTCTCTCAATGTTTGAATGCTGGCCTTTTCCCATGATCCCAGACAAGAAGGATGTTCTGAGCATATGCTACAACATAAGGGAACCTGGTCTGGACAGCTGTGCACAGATCTATAGCATATCATTCCTCCCCTTACACTGAACCAGGAAAAGGGCAGGGACACTCTTCCCTCCACTGCTCCATTGGTAGGAGACATGGCAGATCCACAATATCAGCAATTAAAACCACAGTGCTCCTTGAAGTCAAACCCCCTTCTTTATCCTGCAGTTTCACCAGAGAGACAGAGGGGCTCCCGCACCAGTTACAAACCTTCAGCTCCTACTGCATGAGTCCCTGCCAAACTTAATTTGTCTGTTTAGTATGAAATGTATAAACGATACAGTAACAGTTACTGAAACAGCTGCGACTGAATCATCAGCTACAGTAAACACCATTTAGAAAGTCCCAATCAAAACATCTTGGTAATACTGCAAGATTTGGGAATTGCAAACATGGAAATAGACTTGCACAATCTGCTGCTTTCTGGATCCTTCAAAACCATCCAGAGAAGGAAAAGAAGTGCGGCAACGCAGAAAAAGTGGCGGGGAAAGCAACTCCTTTCCTTTGCCTTACTTTTTCCCTCATAGGCAAGTAGTTTGTAGAACAGAGATTGGAGAGTGATAACCTCTCCTCAAATGCAGTCTGACCTCTCAAAAACCCCTGCCACCTCACTGTATACTTGGAAACACACCAGCCACTTCCTCCAGTTTTGTGAAGAAAGCCTACAGTTCCTTATGAAAACAAGAGGTGAGGTAACGTGTAAATCAATTTTGGACATGACTCAGAAGCCAAAAAAGGTGCAAATTTTTCTCTACTGACTACATTTTATTGGTCATGGCAGTACAAAAACCAAGGAGGAGCCCTGTCATGCTGTTTCCACCAGATGCAAAACACAGCTTCCAGGACTAATTTTGTTCAGAAGTGCTTCCTTCTGGTATTTTGTACATAGATTGCTACTGTTTTTCATCACCTAGATCTAGCTACTCTTTGCTTCTAGATAAAGCCATAGCACATTACAGAATATATAACGAATCATCTAATTGTAAGCAAATAGATAACATAGCTCAGTTGTCGCTGAAGTTACTCTGTTCCTGTAATAAAGTTGCAAATTTTGTACACTTAATACTATTAATCTAAAAAATGTTTTCAAACTATCACTGTACTAAACAGTGGTACCTCATTCTATAGGCCCTTAAACCACTTACATGTCCCACAGACTTTGTGGGAGAGAAAAGCACAAAGAGAAGTTGCACCAGGCAAAACACACCAAAACAAACACGGAAGTCTATCTAGACTTCTTAAGTTACAAAACAAATTTTACTTCTGTAAAAACAGTTTTTACTCCCTCAGTCTTTCACACTTAGAAGTTTGAAACTTTTCATATCTCAGCCCACCCGCACAGGTATCATTTTTGAATATATTTGATCTGCAAACAGAGGCTTACATAAGTAATTTTAGCTGTATTCATCTCTAGCTGTCCATCTCCAATCTACTACTAGACTTACAGCAGGACTAAGATTTGGAAGCACCTAAAAATACTGATTGTCAAATAATGTCTTCCTGTCTGCCATCTTTTAATACTGCAGATTTACCTACAGTGCTTAAAATTAATTTTCCATGTTGTCATATAAGTGCTCAAGTTTCTTTAAAGGACATGTACAGGATACACATATACAGACACAGGAACACCTTGCACTGCCAGCTACAACATGCCAGAGATAATTTCTTGAGGATATTATGTTTATTTAGCTAAGTGAGGATATGAAGATACAGAAGTTTAATCACAAGACCTGTATGTGGAACAGCTGCTGTTTACATAGAGAATAACGTCTTTAACTCAGAAGATCAGTATGATCAAAAAAGTGCGTCTACAACAAGGAAGAAGAATTTCGGGTAAAAAGGCTACTTCTTCCGTGAACTCACAAGAAAGAAAGACTTGAATTTTAATTCTGAATTTAGCAGTTATGTCTCCTTTGCTATGAGGTTGGTTAATCTTTCCAGTTGTTTTCTTGAAGAACACATTTATTCACTTGGAGAATGCATTCAGTTGCAAATTTTTGACAACACCCACATTAGCATACAAAACCACAACAAAATGCTCTTATCCCTCTCTGTCCACCACTATTAACCTCAGAATCCCTCCTTTTATTTTTTTCCCCCATTTTCTAGGCTAGCTGCATTGTCTTCCCAGAGCATTATCTGCTTTTCTCTCCACAGACAGACATAGATGGCATGTGTCATACTAACAGACTCCTTCTCTTCAGAAATAATGCTCTAACCAGCATTACCCTCCAATTAGCTAACTGCCTAGGCCAAGCTCTCTGTGTTCAAAAACTATCAGGTCTCTGTGATCGGAACATCAAATCCCTAGCTACCTTGATATTCCTCGAGGTGTGGCAAATAGAAATTCAGTTGTTCTAGGAGCAGAACACTGTGGCTTGCTGTCACTGAAAATGTCAGGTGAAGCTATGTTCCAATCTCTGCTTTTCCACTTTTTGTGTGCTGAAAATCAACACAAGCAGTATTGGACAGGGTAACCCATCATTTCAAAAGGGTAGATTTGCTGCCTGTTTTCCAGACCTAGAAGCTATTTCAGGGGCACTTTCCAAGGGTATTATCTTTTAGATGTACTGTGAACCCTCCTGAGGGCATTAAGTGGATGTCTTGGGGTGACCTTATGATGTGTATCCCATATCGCTGCCCATGCCCAGAAATTAATTATTGGCCTTTCTATGCCTCTGAACTGAGCCTGAGAGGGGGAAGAAAAAACTGAGCAAAACTTTCTCAAAGCAGTTTGAAACTTGTTCAAGGTCACATAAAGATAGCAGGTTTTTTTTTCCAGCTGGGGCAGGGGGGGAGCGAGGA
>NW_008238448.1:726883-742320 GCF_000691975.1 Corvus brachyrhynchos | reverse complement strand
GCAGTTCCTTGTTCTCTGGAGAGAGGCTGAGAGCTGAACTTTTCCTTCTCTGGAATTTCGGATTTTCTCCCTTTTCTACTGGACTGCCTGATTGCTGTAACATCAGAGCACATCGGGAGGACTTTCCACCGGGCACAGAGGGCCTGGCCCCGGCCCAAGCCCCAGCTCCGAGGAGACCAAAGGGAGGACTCGAACACTTTCCCAGGTTTTTTCCTCTACAGCGAAAGATTTTACCATTTAACATTATTTTCCTTTCCCGTGTGCTTGTTAAATAAATAGTTTTATCTTCTTCACTTTCCTTCGAGGAAAATTTATTTTTTTTCCCGAACCTGGTGGGGGGAGGGGTGGTTGTGCCTTCTCTCAGAGTATATATATATATTTCTAAATTTGGCCAAACCGGAACAGTGGAGTTACAAAGGGGAAGAGAAAGAGAAGTCAGGACCCGTATCTCAAACTAAAAGAGACTCTGCTGATGTAAAGGTATAAAGCGTTTCTCAATGTGGAATAAGAACATGTAAGGCTGAACAACAGCTCTGTCATGTTCCAATTCCACCAGTCAGCACTACTAAGTCAGAAAAAATTAACAGTAGACTAAAATAGCTCTATACCTTCTTAACATATCCACATCATACATAATTAATACAACAGCATCTTATACAAACACCATCATTTTATTAGCATACATAATTTAGGTAGCACTAAACAAAAAACTCACATACATAATCTATATGTATACATACAACAAAGTTCCAGACTTCTACTCCGCTTATTTTTCTCAAATTCTAGAAAACACCCTCCTTTACTTCTGTGTAGAAAATAAAATCTAACAGCCCCAAAGGTGTTCATCCTTTTCTTAATAAGTGTTGCACTACCCTAATCAAGAGAAAAATGAACATAATTTTGACTGAGACAAGAAGGGACAAAGAAGAAATGACAGTGAAAGCACCTGAATTTTTGTCGAGGGTTTGGAACTATGGAACAAAGTCATAACAAAATGCAGTAGTTGTGAATAAATTGATAAACTGAATAGATCTTTTAAAAAAACCAAAACAATTGTTCACAATGAAAATAGCAACAAGGTCTAACAAAAAAAATACTCAGTTGCTTTGATAACTTTGTATTCAACTGGGGGTTTGATTCTTTATCTACCAGGTTTCCTGGGACAGAATAATCTACTTGCCCAGCCCAAAGAACATAAACTCACAGGCAAATTGTAGCACCAAGTCACTCGCCAAAATTATAAAGAATTGGGTAGATGCTCACAAATCTATCTCTATTCCATTAGCAGATAAAGAACCAGTAATCTTGGTGTGGGGAAGACAAAACAAAATGGTCAATTACCAACCTAAATTTTACATACATAATTTCTGTGAAGCAGAACTGGTTGATAGCATAGAAATCAGCAAATATTAGATTTCTGCAGTGATTCCTCCTCCTCCCGTGGGTCCTGGCACAGCCCATGGATTGGTGTCATGTCTACATTTTGCCTTCTGCTCAGCACTGTCCTATCCCTTGCAAATAATCTTAGGACTCTCACCTAATCATTTCTTTGCCTTAATTTCATTTTGTTTTACTTACTCCGGTCCTTTTCATATAAAAGGGTTAGGAAAAGAAGTTTTTTCTGAAGGAGGACTGAAGAACTTTTCTGAAGGAGATTTTCTCCATTCTGAAGGCCTAGTGGCATCCACTGAATCAGTGATTGTTCAGAGGTCCTAAAACTCCATTCGCTGAGTAGTCTCAAAGACTGATTAAGTCAGCCAGAGCCAGAGTGCAAAGCACAGTGCAAGACTAAGCTCAAACAGAGGATGGTTTAAAGATGCCTGACACATTAACAATTTTTTCAGCAGCTTCCAGTGCATGAAGTTAAAGTAATTGTAAAAAGACAGAAGAAGAGAACTGACAAAAAATAAAACAAGTGCCTTCAAGAGTCACTCTGAGGAAAAGTTTAGCTTTTTCACATAAATGGGTTCTCAACAAAATATCATGTTACCTAGAATTACACCTATTAAAGACTTCTCCCAGAACATAAAGACTTCTCCTGAACAACATTTAGCCCTCTTCCATCTCAGACTAAGCAACCTCAATTAGCAATAATGTCTAATCATCACATATAGACTGAAAAAGAGAAAGAGGATCCACCATCAGAACAGAGACACAGGATTTTGTGTTTCTGCAAACACTATTCAAAAGCTGCCCACCACCATTATTATTTTGAGTATTGTTGGTATTGGGTTTTTTTGGGTAGAATAAAGTTCTTACAGATGATGTTAAAATAAACACTACGCTAATGTTAATGGGAAAAACCTACGCTGAAACCACATCTCACCCCTAATCAGCAGCATATCAAAAAATGTGATTATAATTAGAAATAGATTAAAAAGCACAATTGGAATCTGACGTTTTATTGAGGCAGGTATGTTAGATCCTCATGGCTCTGCCCTGTTTCAGAGATTAGCTACGATGGGAGTAACAGAGAGCCAGATCCAGACTCAGAGAATACTCTGGTATTCTGCAAATATCAGAAAGGTCAAGTTTCTAGAGATCCTTTTCTTATGAATAAATGGCCCCATAGGCACTGCTCTGACATTCACTCCTCTCAGTATCTATAGGCAGCAAAAAAAGTGGAATAACGTGTCTTAAATTTGTGATTAAAATAATTTGTCTCTATTCATCTTCTGTACACAGACATAATAAACGATCTTAATGGGTCAGGGGCAATAATTTTGTTGGGATTTCTGAACTTAGATTTCCAGCCATTTCTGCAGACTATTCAAGGTGACAGGAACAGAGGGTGTTCTGTCTAATACACATCTGTCTAATTTGTGTATTTACCAAATAAACTTCAAACTTTAATCTTATAAAAATTAGTATACTCTGAGCATGCAATGCTTAGAAGAGGCAGAAGCTGGGATAAAAATTTAGTATACAGTTCAGCAATTATCCACTGATGTACAGGATGACAAATACTGGCAGATTTGTGTAATGTGAGACAATTCTAGTTGTTATTCATAATATCACATTTTAATGCATAAAGTTTAGTGTATCTGACACTGATCACCATGCACTTTTACATATAAGCTACACTGATATGTGAATATTACATCTAAAGCAACACTCAAAGGATAAAAAGAAGAACATCTTTAAAATTACAAAGTGCTTTGCTAAAAAACAGAATCGTAAATGTTATGAGCCAAAGACCAGGAAAACTTTGTTAAATCACACTACTGACACTAATTCAGATATAGGGATGTCCACATGTATCTTCTCTCAATGCTGAGATCAAAAATTGAAGACATCAGTAACCATGGAAATACTTACTCTCCAACTCACTCAGAGGCCATTCTAAACCACATTTCTATCCTATATACTATCATGTTATGAGCTTGGTGTAGTACCAATAGAATCAAACCCACTGATAATACATTGCAACAACTTGTGTACCAATCTAACATGAAACTTCCTCCAATTAGAAAAATCTATGGATTAATCTACAGTTACTATCTAAACAAATAAGCAGTATTCAATTAACATTTCAATGTTAACTGAATTATAATGAACACAATGCTGCTCCAATGTACTGTATATGCAAACTCGCTTCTTTGTCATTTTATTTACTAAAAAACTAGTAAAAAATATAATCTCTCTGCATTACATCGGTGCATTTAATATGCACAAAAGAAAAAAGTTAAAAATGAATACCCTACTCTTTAATTAATAATCTAGAAAAAATCATGTGAACAGTTCTCACTAATCATGACTGCTCCCCAAAATTCTGAAATTATGTGTTCTGGATTTTCCATAAGAAGGGTTTTTGTCTTGCTCTGTATATGCATGATTTACTCAGGCTTGCACCTGGGTCTGTCTTGTTTAACTGTTATGAAGAGAAGAAAGCTATGAAATTCACTAGTTTTTACAGTTAAGACTTCCCTGATGGTGCTGTCAGTGATGACTGGTGTCCCTAGGACACAGTGGCCAGAATTGACTGCAGATCTATATACCAGTACTGGATTTTGTCACCTTTCAACCTCTTTTCCTTGCAACACAAGACTTTAATTAATTTGGAAAGCACTTTGCAGTCATATAAAGTCACCATGGAAACTTTTGTTCAATCCTTTGACCCATTTATGTAAGACAGTACATGCTATCAACAGGAAGCATTTTTAAAAAATACATCTCATTAAAAAAAGATCTTTGAAGGTTTGATTGAGTGATCCAATTAGGAATCACACATACTCTATTACTTCCATGGTGGTACAGATGCTGATTTCTGTTTTCCTCAGTAGCCCAAGGGGAACTTGCTAGTGTCTTCCATACAGCAGGAGCCATCTCTGCCTACTCTTATTCTTGGGCTTCTTAGAAAGCTGTATTTATTAACAGCAGACGAACTCAGTTGGAATTCAGAAGGCCACGGGCGGCAGGTCCTAAGCAGTTCTCTAATATTTCAAGGATGGCTCCCAGGTCACGTCCCAAGGCTATCACAAGGCAGCAAAATAACCTGAAATTTCAGGAGCAAGTAAAATCAAGCCAACATGGCTCTGAAGGCTGGCATCAGCAGAGAGTGCTAAGATCCAGTTATGTGCCTCATATTCACAGTAAGGGCTGTGGGGAGCCTTTAACAACTGCCCAAGAATAACTCCCAAACCTCCGACATGTGAAGATGAAGATTCTGGCATGTGGCTCATGGGATTGAGGAGGTCTGCCCATCTCTGCTACATACACAGCATAAATTTCAACTGCAGTGATGGTTACTTAACATGTATTACAAAGCAATCTATTAGCAGTTACATTGGCTTTTATACCACAAAAGCAGACATCTCTGTGTCAACTGCTGCGTGTTCTTTTGAGTTTGGTAGAGCGTGGGAACTCAAAAAACATTTTTAAGCTCTCATCAAACAGAAGAAATGAAAATGAGTATTACTAGACACCCTATAGTTCTGGCAATGAAATACTGAATCATTTATTGTAGAACATACGGGGGCAGAAAGAATCGAAGGCAAAATAAAGAGTGTGCCTTCTGTGCAGGGTCCTCAGACAGAATTATAAATTGAGACCTTGGAGGGCTGTGTTAAACAGAACTAACACTGTGCAGGACAGAAGTGCATTTTCTTAAGTAGTTTCCATATAATAGGCTTGGTAGCTTTGAGAAATGCCTTTCCCTAATGGTCATTCTATTGATGTAAAGCCCAAAGACAATTTTTCTAATTAAGCAATAAATTACAGCTGTAGCAAAGCCTGGTAAGTCACTATTAGATCTGTAAGGAGCACTGAAACTTCAGATTGCTAAGGACTCAGCAAGCCTCTTACCTAACTTTACTCATTAATTCTTGCTTCTCCACCTAGTTTTTCTTAGGGCTCTGAGATCAAAATGCTTCCCTCAGATCTCACAATGTCACTCAAAATGTAGGTGGTTTTGGCTCACAGACTATACTTACCACAATAATTTTAACAGCTCCTTACCTCTCCTACTTTTCCTTCATTTTCCCCATGAAGCCGAAAACCCCTTATTACTGTTTTTTTCTCTGTGGTGGTCTTTTTTCATTTGTATTTTTTAAAATCCTGGTTTTCCCCCTTCTGAGGGGCTGGAGAAAGGCACTGTTGATATACTTTCTTTGCGCTCAACAACTTGTAAGATACGACAATTGTTTGATTCCTCACAGATCACTGGGAGCGAGCCAAAGGGCATATTCCAGATAATCAGGCTGGCAGCACATGCTACGTAAAGGTAAAACTGCTTCTTGACAGCTATGCATATAACTTCAAATTGCTTCAGCTGACAGAGACAAGACCTAAAACTTGCTTCTAGACTTCCCATTGGAATGCCTCAGCAATCCTTCCTTCTGCAGTAAACCAGCTAGCAGGCAATTTTATATAATTAAACTTTTTTCTTTGCGTTTTAAGGGCTTCTGAGATGTCTGTATTTAAGGAAGAAGACCTCCACACCTAATAATACAGTTATTGATATCGTCAGTGCAGGAAGGTTGACTGAAAGGTGCAAGGAACATTTGTTAAAACGGAAAACTGTGGGGCATTCTCTCCCTGGGAAAATTTCTTGCTTAACTTCATGCAACTGGTTTGTAACTTGGGTAGAGGACTCATGCCCTCACTACGAAAACACACTACATAGTGACTAAAAGTTCTCAACACCTACAAAAATCTCTAGCCTTTTGCAAACTTCCTATGCTTCTAGCTTCAGCAGTTTCTTAACAAGCTGAATAGAAAAATGACACCTTACACGCAACAGTATTTCATGTCCAATTTGTTCACTTTCCATGACAGAGGTTAAGCAGAAGCAGCTCATTTTCTTTGAAAACAGACATTATTCCTCATATCATTACCATATGCCTTCTAACATGTCCTCAAGCTAATGCAGAGTCTTTATCTACCTCAGCTTGTCATTTCCACACGTATTCATAGATGCAGAGGCCAGATTTGACATAGGCATGCCACTGATTTCTACAACAACATAACATGGTCACTTATTTTCTCTCTGTCCTATAAAGTATTGCATTTGCATTTTTCATTAACATAAACAGCTTAGCCAAATGTTTTTCAGGAGTTCAAACAAATTCAGAGCTTAATAATGCAGGTAAATGATAAGAATGGTTCTTTTCAGCCTATATAGTACTTCTGAAAAATGGGATATTCCACATCCCGCCTTCCAAAATGGTCCCTTAGCCAAGTATCCTTGCTGATGTCACCCTGTCAACAAACAGTCAGAAAAACCTGTGAAAATCTGTATTTTAGCATTTACAATCCTAAATACTTTTCAGTACAGAGGTATCATCACAGAATCCTTTTGCATTTTCCCTACTTCTAATTCACAAGCTTTTTACATGAAATTTCATTAGTATTCAAGTTTCCATTAAAAACTGTAAAAGCTTTTAGAAATAGTGAATTGCAAATAACTGACTTCCACTGTGTCACTGCTATAGTTACAGACTATCAAAAGATGAGACAAAATACCAGACAATTCTTTGGAAAAAAATTCTCATTCATTCTAAATTACACACAAATTTCAATAGGCATCTTATACAAAAGTAAGGTTTCCAAATCTGCAGTTCCACTTATCATTCTTTTTGCAAGAAGGTTGCACTCAATTGCATACTTATTGACAGGAGATGTAATCACAGCTAAGGTGCAAGGTTCCAGCCTGAATAAAAGTCAACACAGAAACTTAAAAAATGTGTTTAGTGTAATGGCTGGTTTTCTAAATATAAAAAATCAAGCCTTTCCTACTTGAAGCCAAAATTTTCTGTACTCAGTCTATACCTTATCTCTTCACTAAAGCATAAATTGCCTGACCTCAAAAGGCAGTATATGCTAGCACGTTATTATTACATGTAGCACATCCTCTGAGAACACATGAAAAAGAAAAGAGGGAAATCTTGTCACCTAGTAAAATAAATTCCCCAAACCAAATCTTAAACATGAAACACCAAGACCTGACAATAGGAAGCCTCTCTTTAAGAACTTGGTTTTTGACTATCCAGTCACGGAAGAGTATCAAAGAACACAGTCAGTCACTTATTCATTTCAGTGAGGTAACTTCCAGTGTACCAAAGAATGCATGTAATTGACGTTTCTGAGCACTAAAATATTGTGACAAGAATTAAATCCCAGCAGGCTTCACCAAGGACTCACTGGTGGATTAGAAGGAATTTCAGAAACCAGACTAATCCTCTTCTGTGTCACATACTCTACCAGATATGTGAAAGTAATGAGCTATGGGCCAGTGCAATACTGCAATAGCATTTAAAGTAAATAGAGAAATATTGACAGCAATCAGATTCATTTAAGATTCTTCATCTTTCTACATGTGATCCTTTCCCAGCAGAAAATTAATAGCTCAGGAAGATGTTGCAACCAGATGTAAAAATCTGTTTCTTGCTGAGGAGCTCTGCCACATTATGTAGCATTTTACAGAAACACAAAGCTAAACATAAATGGAAGAATAATACTTTTGTGTCCAGAAAATGCTGATTCCTGATGAGCTTCTATAACTCCCTAGCAAATTATGAGAATCCTGCAATCTAAAGATTTCCTGTCATTAATAGCCTGTTTTTGTAGACTGTTTTCTATTTCATAAAGTTGAAGATACTTCAAGAGATTCTGCATTCTGGTTCAACCATGGACTTCAAAGTAAGAGATGAAAGAGGAGAGGTGTACAATGATGAATTACTTCTCAACCTACATTTCTGCCCATCCTTTAAGTTTGCTATGATTTATAAAAACACAGCTTGGCTTTTCAGGAAGAAAAATTTCTTTCCTCTATCCCCCGCTATCTAAAACATGTATCTTCCATAAAACAGGCTCTGAGTGAAAATTATGATCAGCTGTAAGACTGTGTTTCTTTCTGCTACTGAGGGAACTTCTAAGAGCAGTGAACTCAGTAACTGAGGACCTAGACTGTGCAGGATGTACCTCAAAAGCGTTAGAAAGAATCTGAAAGCATTCTGGAAAGAAAACAAGCTTCTTCTGAACAGCCATGCAGGGCAGTCTCAGTCTATGCCATTCTACAGGAATTTCCACCAATATGTACAGAATTAAATACCTATTATATTTTCAACAGCTGCCTAAGGGATGCCTCAAGCAGGCAGACAGAAAATTACGTTAAACAAGAAATCCAGACAGAGTTTTGCTAGTGGCAGAGGAAGAAGATTCTGCTATCACAGTCTCCTGTCCTGCTGCAGACTTACAGGCCTGGCTACAGGGCAGGTTAAAAAAAGTTCAATTAACCTGCATTTTCTGCCTTACACTTCTGGTAACCAATTCTGAAATGTCAGAAGGTATTTTAAAAACAAAAATTAATTCGTGCTGTCTCAACTGTGTGGTGACAACATGAAATGACGTTTCAATTTTTATACTTAAATATTATTTATGCCAACCCTAGGAACATATTTTAAAGGCTGCAGCCAGCAACCAGGAAGTATCTGCATTAATCAACCAATAAAACACTTTCTGAATTGTGTTTTTTTTAGAACCTGTGATGTATACTACAGTGGTACACAGTAATCTTCCTGACTATGACACATGCAGCTACACAGCTCTTATTAAAAGAAGGGAGAAACTAGAAACCCAAAGCACTGGAACAAAGAATTATGTCCATGCCAAAGCACAAATGCCTAAACTGGCTACCAGTGTGACCTCCAATTTTAAATAATCAGGTCACAAATTGAACAGACTCCCCTCATTACTCACCTAGATGAGAGAACATTTCTAAGCATTATTTTTTAAGTTCTTCCTTTGTGCGCTGGATAAGAACATAATTTAAATGATTTCTTTATAACCCGGAGGTAGAATTTTTACATAGACTTACAAAGCCACAGCTGGTGGCCAGAAGAACAAGCTCACGTCATAGCAGCTTTCAGAGACAGAGCATATGCAGAAGGCAAACATCTGAAATAGACTCCTGATATCCCAGAAAACTACTGTCACTTAACAAGGTACTACCTGTCACAGGTACCGTAACAGCTGACTGCAGATATGTTTTGACCTGAGGCTAATGGAAAGCATTTCTTACTGGCATTTGAGCCTCAGCTGGATCAACTGAGCCTCAAAAGGCTCAGATACACTGAGACAAGGATTCCTGACAGTATTCCTACCAAATGTCTCTTATTAGTTTTAAATTGACACACTTGATTCAAGCAATTCAGCCTGAAAGCAATTGTGGAAAACATTCAAATATTTGAAGGTATAGAGCAATAAAAATCAAAAGACTAAATTCAGGGTGTTATCACAGAATGTTAAGTGATGTCCCTCTTTTATGCTACAGAAGAGGGAATTACTTCATCTAAACTATAATGAAACATGCAGAAATTAGAAAGGAATGCCCATTGAGGTGACTTTGTGCTAAAATGCAAAAAAAATCTGTTTGCTTAATAAACTGCTGGCATATTTGAAACTGAGTTTCACTAAAAATCCTCACTAAAGACTCTTTTAGACTCAGTTTCACCAATTTAGTACCTTTAATGCAAGTCATTCAAGTATTGTAGTGTTCCCTCACCAGAGAAGACATTTTCAAGGAGCGTTTGAAATGCAAGATTTCTGACAGAGAAATCAGATCCTACCATGGTGGAAGCACAGATATATAGAGGATCCTAATGGGTGGGAGGTTTTAGCATTTAATGACCTTGCACTTAACTCTGGTACTAAAAGCATAAAAATCTCTTCCCTCCTCGTTCACGTAGCTGAGGAGCATGTCTCATGATGTGGGATCCTTCCCCTATGCTTTGCTTTCACACATCAGCTCCCAGCATTCCCACCAGGCACTCCAGATCTGTCTTCTGTGGCTGTAACACTCCACACACCGACACTGTCAGTGTCCGGCTCCAGGAAAGAGGTTTTCCCTTTAAACAAGGATAAGGAACTTGTGTCATTCAGATGCTCAAGTGTCCAAGCCAGCCAGCTCCTATGGCTCCCCTTTGCCAACAGAGCCCTGAGCACCTTTCCACTAAGCCTGCTGGACAGGGAAGCTGGAGGGCCTCACCAGCAAAGCAGCAGCAACGAAGAAACCCGAGCGCTGATCTGCCCAGCAGACACCACAAAGGCCTGCACAGCCCCCTGGGGCTTGAAGGCAGAAATAGTAGCTGAGTTGTTACCGCTTCATCTTTTGATGCTCTCTCTCTAATCATCTCAGGGAATTCTCACTCCCCAAGAATTCTCCAGCCCAAATTGACACTTTTGGGTTTTTTTGGTCTTTTTCCAGCAAATGAAAGACATTTTGCAGGATTTCCGACCAACTGAATGTATGTTTTAATGCATTCATTTTTTTGGAACCCTTTTGCTCTTTAGGATAGAGGCAATGAATTACTGTGTGCCTTTTGGGGCTACTCCTTAAAGGAACAGCCAAACACAAGTAACACTTTTAAAACAGTAAGAGGTATGCCAAACGAAAAAGTACTTCTATTGTAATAAATAAGCAATTTCAATACTATAGCTGTAATGGGAAGTTACAGGAACATGGTTAAATTCTTCTTGGCTCAGAGCCATGCAAATATTTCTTTTCCACATTCCCATCAATTACAGAGGTACAGTAAGTGTTTTTGTGCCTAAGTGCACTATTACAGGGGACACAAATAAGCCATTTTTCTTCCAGTGGCTGGAGGTAACATTTCTATAACATCATATTACACATTTGGCAGATTTGAAGCATGCTCAGATTTTTACTTGTGTTGCATTACTAAGCCACACCATTTGAATCAACTGAAAACAGGTAGTACAACTGCACGTCCTATCCACACTACACACATTTACAGTGTCCATAGATTAGTTTTTACTTCAATGCTGGTATTAAGTATTTAGACTTGGGAAAGCACAGAACAATTATTGTTAACTGTTTATGTGCAAACAGTAGCAGGTATGTGCCATGAGAGAAGTGTTTTAATGAAAAATTACACAGTAGAGCTCAGTTGCCATTTTAAATACATGTTTTAGACTGACGAATTTATACTTAGACTTCATTAGGACAATTAATAATCTTACTAATACAGAAAAGCTAACCAAAGGTATGCACACATTTTACACGCTTTTTAGAGTGAAATAGATCACCCTCACAAGCACTGCCTTCCATCACTGATGAAGTTTATTAAAATGTGAAAAGACTGTAGAAATGCAATACAACTCTCCGTGTATCAGCTGAGTCTGTACCATGCTTACTTGTCTCTCCTTGCAGAAGCCCCAAACCACATGAGTGCATTACGATAAAAACAAAATGACCCATTTTCCAAAGCTTCCAGTTCCATGTGGAATGCACAACAAAGACACATCAGAAGCTGAGTTTCTACAACACTAGTGTAAAAAAATAAATGTCCTATGGAACTAATCATTATCATTAAACATGAAAAATTATCAACAGAAACCATGTTCCCAAAATGGTTTTTCATCCATGTTTCAACCCTTCAACTCCTATGATTGTCTTAGAAAAGAAATCAAGGTATGTCACCAAGACTTAGATATCACCTTATTTATATTCTGCCTACAGCTTTACTGGGAGTTTCTGACCATGCAAAGACAGAACCTAGCCAGATACACAGGCAGGGGAGGTTAGGGAATACAGTCCTAGTCTCTTCAAGCCAAACTGGTAAACTCCAAGAACTGAAAAGCCTGACCTTACACATCAGACTGCTACTGGCAGGAGATTTCTGACCAGTGTAAGGATGACTGTGAGACAATTACAGCAGTTAGAAATTGTTAAATGTGAAATTACTAACATGGTGATCCAGGAAGACAGCACAGTTTTGTGGACAGCTTTATGCTGGATGGTATTTTCTTCAGTTAAATTTGATCTCAACTGCAGTATAGAAAACTGTAGAATTATCATATCTGCACATATAACAGCACAAAAAGAGTTAAAGTAGGTCAAAGCTCTCAAATGTCACTATACTACATAGCTTTTTTACTGCAATTTTGTTAGGTTTTATTTGCAATAATTTGCATGGTAGAACTATGCAAAGACCCTTATTTTACTACTACCTTTCATGTGAAAAGGCAACTATTGCCCCAAACCCCTCCTGCATACCCAGCTGAAGGAAGATTTACTCCATCTAAGGGTGATAAAACTTACCCTTCCTTCACAGTGGCATGAACAGTTTTCCCAAGGCAGGGAAACAACTCTTTTCTGAATGGTGAAAAATGGCAATGCTAAGAGAGTTCATAGTCCCTTTTAAAGCGACCTTTAAAGAAGTCTTTATCTCCTACTCTAGACAGCTGGTCTAGACTACTTACAATATAACCATTGTTAGGGTGCTGAAAGCACCAAATCTAACCATGCCACATAAGGTACTTCTGGCTCACTGTTCCTTCCCTTACATGCCTAAAATTCAAGCAGTGCAAAGCCTCTGATCTTCACTATGACAGTGCACAAAGAAAGTGGCTGTACCCCATTTTGACCCCTCCTTCTGAGACTGGAGTACAACAATATTTTCAGACAGAAGGACTACAACATATTAGTCTTTACAAGAAGTGATACTGTGGAATCTCAGTAGTACATTATCATAGCCCCCCAGCTGAAGATGACATATGGAAAGCATAGGGACTTACTGACAATTCTTTGATTAATTTTCTTAGCTCCTTGTGCCCGTGCTTCTTCGCGATACTTTCTGGATCATCTCCATATTTATTGGTTATTTTGCAAGCCTGTGTGGCCTCCGGACAACTGAGTAGAAATGTTGCAAGGTTCTTCAAGCCAAATCTGGCTGCACAGTGAAGTAGGGTAGGAAATTCTTCCAAATGGCTATCTGTATAATGGAAACAAAGTCTTAATAAACAAAAGTTTTGCTTTTCTAGAACATCTTCTTCTATAAAAGTCTTCTGAATATTAGTCCTATGGAATCACAGTCATCAAGCTGCCAATATTGAACTAACACCCAAAGAATTATTTCTCCAATTAACTGTTTTACAGTTCCTATACATATATCAATGAAGGAGCTTTTGGTGTAACTGAAAAATCTCATTTTTATCCTGACAGATTTCAAAGCACTTTAGTTCTATTGAGAAGTAAGCTTTCTTAAAAAAGGCAAAAATTCTAACAGCCAAGACATGCTTTTGCTTAGGTTGAATATTTTTGAGTGGGACATTTTTATAGGGTTATGATGCTATGTTTTGATATTAAAAATCATTTCTGAAAATTCACATGACTACCAGAGACTTGCAAAAATTTGCTTATCCCTGTAATGAAAATCAGAGAATTTAAAGACGAGTGTATTAGGTAACAGCTTTTAGGATGTATCTGAAATAATATGATATTAATTTCTATCACAAACTATTTTTATGTTGGAGAACTGGGACATTCAGTTTATAATTTCAGCATCTTCCTGTATTTTAACTCTACGAGTGACCATAAGTTAGATACAACAACAACAAAGAAAAAGACTTCAAGCACAAACAATACTTCTCTCTGCATTCATACTCTACTTTCTGATCACTTATAGTTTGCTGTCTACCAATTCGTCTATAAATCAGCATGTAGTGTATCTCTTCTCCAAGCATGCATCCAGCCTGCCCCAGGCACCATCAACCTTTTGCACTCTGAGGGTCTTTCCAATCCAGTGCATGAAGGAATGCTTCCCCTAGGTTGCTTTGAACCTGGCTCCTGCTAGGTTCAACTGACAGTCCCTAATTCATCTTATTCTCCATCCCTGTCTGCCCTCTATGCACTTCGAGTGATTTACTCATTCCCAGAATTTCTTTCTTGAAGAACTCCAGTCTAGTTAATTGGGCCCCATAGAGAACCAGCTCTGCCACACACACTGCTCTCTCCTCAACCTTTTCCAGCTCTAATGTAACTATTTTGAGATGACAGGAGAAGAGCTGCACATGATACTCAACTTTTGGATGAGCCATGTAATTGATGCATTGCCATAATTATGTCCTGTTTTGTTCTCTATTCCTTTTCTAACAATTCCTAGTATTTCCTTAGCTTTTTGATCTGCTGCCTAGCAACAAGTTGATGTTATCATGGAACTGTGCAGTCTTACTCCTTAGCACTAACAGCCTGCTCAAATCCTCTCATTTTGGACGATAACATAGGACTGCTTTTTTCCACTTGCATCACTTTGGTTTTGCCTCTACTGAATATCATCTGACATTTTACTGCATAATTATTAAATCTCTCGTTCCCCGCCCCCCATTAGCCCTTTTCCATACTATCCTGAATACTTTGTATCACTAGCAAAGAAAGATTTTTCCTAATTGCCTGCCTCCTCGTTTTGATCAGTTATTCATCCATACCTAATCAGTTACTGACTTAACCAGGTTTGCTCACTCTTACAAAAAACTACAAGAAAATCATAAAGCCAGACTTCACATTACAGAAAACTTATCTTATTAACATCTCTGTTAGTTTGTCCAGTAGAGATAACACATTAACCTGCTTCTAGGTCACAATGTCACCCGAGAAACTGGATTTTGGCATCAGAGTCACACCTCCTGGTACTACAAAACTGAAAAACTGCATTGTTAGAAACCTAGCTATTCCACTTTAAAATTTCCTCAGAGCTCTTAATGAATGCCAGATAGTCCTGGTAATTTCTTTGTGTTCAACCTGCCCTTTTTTGCAATAGCTTCCTGATTCCTTCAACTCCAGACAGTCTTAATTGCTTCTTAATGTGTCTCCCATCCGGGACTACAACTTGGGAATTTACACAGTTTCTTCTAGCCTTCTTGAGTTTCATTTTATATCCCTGTCATCAGCTGTCCTACAGGTTAGCCAGCACATTTTCAGCCCATAGCGTGCTGGAAAAAGTTATGAGTCCTTCTGAAAATCTCTTAGCTGCTGGTCTTTAACAAAGTTCCTAATTTTTACATTCCTCTACAAAGTGAAATTTGGCTCAGCAGTGACAAATTTGTGTACCCTCCTGTCCACCCTTTTTGCTCCTGCAGAATAATATGTGAGGGAGTAAAATCGCACCCCATCATTAAATATAAGGGACAAGAGCGGT
>NW_008238448.1:686770-726867 GCF_000691975.1 Corvus brachyrhynchos | reverse complement strand
TAAGTACTAACTGAGAAAAACAACGTTAGGACAATTCTTGACTGCATTTTGGACAAAGAATATTCCACCACTATCCCGTCCAATATTAGTTTGACACAAGGTATTTGAGTGGGCTACATTTTAGTCAAAAGTCCCATTAACAACCCTAAAACTGATTTTTAAACAAATTGAGTGTTGCCTGACTTTTATTTCCATCAGGCAAAGAAAAATCTAATCAAGAAAATGTAAATACACACCACCTGTGTAAATCAAGTCACTTGTTTTAGAAGCCTTGGCAGGTTAAGCTTCCATCAACAAGGGTATGTGTTATAGCTTATATTCCCCTGTATTTGCAGTGTGCTTTAAAATCCTTTGGGCTACAATAGGCAATCTTAAAACTGCATAGCAGCTAAGGTTTTTTAGACAAGTAGATGCTACACAACTTCTCTACTCAATATTGCTCAATATTTTAAAGTCTCACAAACTGGGTTTGATTCTGTCATTTGAAGAACTATCAATTTTAGCGCAGAGTATATGCATTTGACTTCTTACTTCTGTCTAGACTTTTCTAAATGTAGGAGAAAAAAGGATTCTCTTTAAAAAAGTGTTCAAACCTGAGCTAATATTTAGAAAAACTTCCACAAATCATCAAACTGCTTTTCTTAGTACTTGCTATTTATTTTTTTAAATGTCCACCAATGCAATAGGCATTGAGCAGTGATTTTAAAGAAGAGTAAATTTTATGAACTTTACTCAATAGTTTGCACCCTGTTAGGAGACACTGGAAGGTCAAATATAGTTAGTAAGAAGAGCCTTAACACAGTATTAATAACATGCTCCAAGTGAATTTCCACTCATACTAATGAAACCCAAAACAACTGGTCACAAATCTGAAAGGGCAATCAAGTCCATATTACCAAGGGACTGGATGCTACGATTTCTTCACCAATAGAAAGAGGAGTAGATGATATTCATAAGCCTGCTCTAGGCAGGCATATACCTGCCTAGAATACATACCTGCATTCTTAAAGTAACACAAAACAGGTATTCCAAAACCCCTTCAGCTCCTTGCACTTGAGCTGTTTTTTCTGGTCACCACTCAACTCCTCCCTAGCTGAGTTTGACATTCAGGCAGGACTCCTACACTTATATACTTTGAACACTAGGAAACTACATCATTAACAAATTAAATACCTCAGCCAGCCATGAAGGATGGTAAAAAAAAAAAAATTAAATTAATAAATCAATTTCCTAGAACAAACCTTTTTTATATCGCTCCTTGTAGTAAGCAGAAAAAAAGAGGTTGTTGTCACACATGAGAACTTTAAAAGCGATACTGGTGGTGTAGAGAGATATTTTACATAATACTAAAAAGGAAATAAGTGGTTGAAATGGACAGTTTTAGTCTCTTCCACTCATGAACCTGAAGCCTGGTGGCATGAAGTTGTGACAAAAGGCAAAAAATCATTGTGAGGACCCTCTTAAGTTAGCTCCACTAACTTAAGACAGCTTTCAATACCCTGATTTTCAGGCACTCAACTGGCAGCACCCTGCACTCACACAAAGTAGGATGCAATCTTCAACAGCCAAGCTTTCCCAGTATTGCTGACAAAACTCCCCAAAGCATTGAACTTCTTGAGGCCACCTTGGCACGACTGCTGTCTTGGTAAATGCTATACAGACAGTGGAGATGGCTGCTGTTGTTTCAGCAACCTCAGCAACATTTCAATGACCATTTCTGTACGCAGCTGCGGTACCAGCAGTCACTCTCTGCTCATAATAGCTAACAATAATTAGCTAATAATATAAGCTAATAGCTTTGCCTCTCATTAAGTGAGGGGAAGTCTCCTTGGACTTGGCCTCACAGAAATTTCTCCCCCAAATACATACTTAATTAAGAAATATGGTAAGGTTAACGACCTCAAAAGAGATGATTGAAGCCTCCTGGTCTTTCTTTTTTGCCCTCATTCTGAAAAGAGACACCACTAGCTGTATGAACCCCTCCCAAGTCACTAAGAAAAGGTGAAGAACTTCTCTCTTTCCACCAGGTTCTATAGCAGAAATCAATGATGACTATGCGTACCACTGTCAAAATAAGAAAAGCCCACTGCAAGATCTATTTGTGGCTTTTTTGTTTTTTAAATTGTAACTGTTCCTTAATTGCCAATTCTCAAAATTGAGTGAACTCTTAAGACAGATGTTCTGCTGTAAAGAAAATTCCATCCAATACCATGTTTAACTGCTTTAAATGAAGTCTTGTACTATACACATTAGGAAGAGGCTGTAATTATTTGAAAGCCCACGTGCTTCAGGCAGAAAATACCATTCTTGAACTTGCAAGTTTGTCACACTGAATTGGTGAAAATTGCTGGAAATTCCGTCAGCTGTGAAACTGGAACAACTGGTACACTTCAGCTAACTATACAGAACTGAACAAAAGTAATAGTTATTAGGGTAACTGGAAGTGAACAGCTTGTACTCAGTATCAGTCCTTTAATGGAGAATGTTAACAGAGAAAAGCTGTGGCTGTTTGGCACCGACAGTGAGAACTAGCTAGCTGATGATCACAAGCTGGAAGGAAAGGTTAAAGACAAAGTACTCAAGTGGCACATTAAGTGCTTTAAGGTGGCTCCTTCAACTTTCAACTAACATGGAGGCCAGTGCTTGCTTTTAATTAAAGTTCTAGTTGACATACACAGGCTGTAGAGGGAGTTGCTGGGGTTTTTTTGTATGTTTTGTCCTGTCATAATCCTGTCTCTTCTCTGCAGAGAACTCTGGAAAATCTCAGCTATAAAACAGCATAAAATCTAATATTACTGTATTGTAGCATTGTCTTAGCCTGCGGGAATTTTCATAAAACTGCAGTAAGGAAACAGAGCAACCTACAGTGATATTTCTGCACATCTTGTAAGACATACTTCTTTTATTTCCCAAATTATTGAAACAGGACATGTTCTGTTTTTTGAGCAATTTAAATAGCCACCTAAGATGACTTCTACAGCACTAATACCACTACCTTCCCCTCCCCCCCCATTATTTTGCTAGCAGCTGAAAACCCAGACTCAATTTCTTCTTTTAGGAGAGATGTTTCAACTTGAAAAAAAATTACAGAAATCAGAATAGGATTTGCTATGTTGCTACCGGTTTTAGGTGACAAAAAGCACTGTTTTCTACAAAGCAAGTTCAGGACTTTCCATAAGCATCAATAGTTGAGTTTAATCAGAGAAATAGTAATAGCTAACTTGTAAAAAATGAAAATTAATTAATAGTGAAAAATGAAACAGGTTTTCCTCAAGTAAATTGTTATTTCTTGGACAGGAATCAATGCAACAAGAATTCCCAAATCTGAGGATTCATGAGCAGAATCAGGGCTTTCCTAGAAGAAAAATATTTCTCAAGAAGTTTTTTGAAATATGAGTTTGGATTTGTAAGTATGCTTTGACTGGATTCTATTACCAGAATATAAAGGAATAATTTACATACAATATACTCTGAAATCAATTCAGTACAGAATGTACAATATTTTACACAGTACTTCCACCTTTAGTTACATCCTTCCACAAGGGATGACACCACCACTAAAACTCCCAGACAAGCCTTGGCTCTGTCTCTCAGTTAATTCTGTTTGTTAAACACAATATTTTCAAGTGATTTCTATTCAGTCTGCATTCAGCTTTCTCATCTGTATCACAGTTAACCTTTTGCACCTTTGCCACCCATCTTGACTTTACCAACCTACACGCTGACTGCTCACAAGTACTGCATTATCATGCTAAAAAAATACTGAACAGTCATTTTGGGGATGGGAATGGCTCCTAAAAAATTACATAAGCAAACATGCATCTCATGATGTTTTGACCCAAACCACTGTCTGTATGGGAAAGCATCACACTGCATTTTAATTTAATTACATCACATGCCTTTTATATGTATTTTTACACTCCCAAGTTTTTAATCACACAGATGAACACTTTGTGAGAAGTCAAACCATGCAATTCATTAGTTATCCAATAAATTAATCATAAGGTCTTCATTCTTGGTTTGTTTTGAGGTCATATTGAGATCTTTCAAGTGCAGCAATTTATCAGCTGTACCCTGATGTGCCAGCGAGAACGTTCAAATAAAACATCCATGTAGAACAATACAGAGGAAGGTTTCTCTTATCTATGCCTCATGCTGAAAGCTTGACCTCCTCTCATTTGCTACTGGACATCTCTAGTGCCTGTTTGGGAGGCTTTCATGGGAGTCAAAGACACAGGTTTATATAACTTTCAGGCAGAAGAGGGATCAGAGTCTAAGTCTCCCACATTCTGAGTGCTTCCAGCTCTGCAAACGCATCTTTCTTTCATGAAGAATCTTGGCATCTAACTTTGCACCTTCTTTTCAGGCCATACATCAAACCAGTTCATTTTAAGGTCACTACATGGCTCAAGCAGTCAACTTGCTCTTCAACCACACAGGCCTTTTTTGGGGCCATAGCAGGTTGGTTAGCATTATTCTCAATATGCAAAAAACATCAGCAGATCTAACAGTTACTAGAGAAGTGAAAAATCTTTTGCTCATCAATTAACATTTCACATTGGGAAAGACTCTTGAATGTGTCTTATCCACCCCCATCCTGCAGTCTTGCACAGGAAAATGCCAAGGACAGGTGCCTCATTTATTTGCTTCCACTAACTTTGACATTTAAGCTCATTTTTACACTACAAGTTGAATCATGTTTATCTAATACAGAGGAGTGAACTGCATCAACAAAAAAAGGAAAGGAAAGATGATGGTAATCCCAGCAGAGCTACCTTCAAAACTTGTTTGTATTTAGTTATGAGAAGTGGTATGTTGTACGGATTGTAGAGAGCTTATTTTTCTTTCAAAACCACAGTCCAGCTGCACAAAGCAGAGGTCAAGCAGGATCCTGAACATATCTTCCTCAAGTATTTTAGAAGGGAAACACATTTTCTTGAGTATTGTTTTTCCCCAAAAGTTTCTTAGGAAAGCTGAGGTTTAATACATATTTGAAATAACATCATAATAATGCTTTCAAAACACAAGCTAAATAACTGCACTCTTGGTATATTGCAAACCAATCTGAATCCCTAGTAAGTTAATTCCTAACCAGGGCCCTCCATTCGGTACTAACAGTAGCTTCTGTTGATGCATGACTGAATTGTGCATATAATGTGTCCACTTTATAGAGAAATCCAATTCTAACTCACTGGGATGCCTTCTTTTAAAAATTAAAAATAATAAAATTATCCTTTTGCCAGAAGTAATGAAAACTATTAAGTGCATAGGTACTAAAAGTGACTGTAGAAGTTTAGTACTGTTCTAAGATCAAAAGCCATCCATGCTCTTCAGATAGAGAAATCTCCCCGATTTTCTCCAGACTTGGAAAAAGTGAAGTCTAACCTGCATTGCAGAAGAACAATTATTAAAAAACATATCATGTACAGGCATCTCCACATGACTCTTATTACCCATCTTCTCTGTAAGTAAAATTTTGCTCAGCTGTAAAGCTGTCAATTTGCAGTTAATCCAAAGCTGATCAAAAATCCAGAGAATAAAAAGTACTGTAAAAATACAAAGTACTGAGTCACGAAGTAATGATTTACAGAATTCTTTCTCCCATTTTTCCTTCTTATGTCGTCTTTATTGTGGATTCTTCCATTTCATGAGAAGCTTTCAATACTTAAAGATTGTCTTATTAACATTTATAAGTAATAACCATAGCATCAGTAATAAAAATCAATACATAGAACAAGTGACTCACTAGCTTGTTGATGGTGCTCTTCTTCACTTTGGAACGGGCTGAATTCATAACTAGATATCTTGCTTTTCAATAATGAAGTCAGAACATTGTCTACCTTCTCTACAGAAGAAAATTTCAATGCCTGCTTAAAAGAAAGAAAAACCAGAAAAAAATGTTAGTGCATTTGTTGCATATGTATTTTTAACTTTATACTCAGAGTGCTGGTGAATCAAATTACTCAAAACAGTATTATGGCAAACTCTCTCTTAGTAAGAGCAACTCAATTTTTGAGAACTATAGAAGAGAAATTTTAATACAAAAGAATCATGTCAATATGACCCAACTGCACATAAACACATATTATAACGTATGAAGTCCAGCCATGACTTAAAAACTTCTGGATGAAGTGTAAGGACAGGAAGATTTATGTTTTACTACAGCAGTAATTCAGGGTGAGTTTAAAGATTATAGTAGCACTCTGTTACCCAAAATTTGTACATTAAGATTGTGGACTTGCTTAGGTAGGAAACAGTTTCAGTTTCATCAGCCAACACATAACTTTGTTGACAGAACAAGAAACTGATATCAACCAGATAGATCGGCTTCCTACTAAACAGGTAGTCTTTAGACAAGGGAAATTCTCACTGATTGCCAGGAGATTTTTGAGTGCCTCTTTCTGGACAGAAGGTCAAGATCTATGCCTAACAACTTTCAAGGTAGCCATAACTAAACATTTATTTGCCTGGCCTGACAAGAGCAGCCTGACTACGGAGATTTGAAGAGTAAGAATATTTTACGCCAAGTACTACAGCTCTAGTCCAGTCTGCTGCACCGGGCACCAAAAGGAGCTCAGCCACAGCAGAGAAGAGCTCAGGGGGAGTTGCTTTACTCTGCTCAGGGCCAGCAGCCCTGAGTTTGCCTTCCCAAAGCTGGATTGTTGCTGGCCAAGACAATTCTGGGATCACTAAAAGGGAACATCTGCAGACATGCTTAGCATATGAACTTGGAAAAAAAAAAAACATGTCTATGAGTGAAATGCTGAGGAGAAAAGGACAGAGGGGTCTACTTACGAAACCTGAAGTTTAATTCCCAAGACTGTTAAAAGGGAGTAAGAAAAGTAAGTATGACATGATCAGAAAATGTTGAATGCAGAGGCAGGATATAATTTCATCCAACTCCTACCAAGAATTAGAAGATAAGTTTATGCAGGTAGGAAGCTAACAATATGATTGTTTATTTTTCCCATAATTAACCCTGGCCCTTCCAATATTAAGACAGATAAAAACCATTGCATTTCTTTTCAAAATTCACTCCCTTTCTGTGCTGCCACATTATATTCTCTGTACTTTTATTCAATAATTATGAATACATACATTAATCTTCAATAAGCAAAGTAATAAGCATTAAAAAAAGACTCCACCTAGGAAAAAAAGATCTTTGAGGCTTGTTCTAGAATAAAGATCTAACCTAAGTACAAAATTTAGTATGAATTCAGAAAGCACATTCAAAACCTCCCAAGTATCTATAAAACCTCCAAACTATTAACATGAACAACAACACTATGTTTACAAGTTATTAAGAGGACTAAAATCAAAATTCAGTTAGGAAACCATACTATTTTCTCTTATTCCAAGTAGGTCTTCTTAGATAAGTTATCATTACACTACCTTAATAGAGTTCCATCTAGAGTAGGACAAAACCAAGTAACAACACAGGAACTAGCTCAGATGAGTGTATGTGGCAGATCCTGATAAGTTATCATTACACTACCTTAATAGAGTTCGATCTAGAGTAGGACAAAACCAAGTAACACAGGAACTAGCTCAGATGAGTGTCTTGAAAAAAGAGGCTCAAAACCACTTGTACTCACTGAAGCAACTGTATAGTAGATATCACATTGTGCAGAGAATAAGAATTTAAGTGGGCTTCTAGACAAACTAAAGTTGAAGTAATATTTTTTTATCTCCATTTAAAATAGGAGGGATACCCCTTACACGTTGTGCTACCTATCTAACCCTCTCTGTTCAAAAGAAAATGAACAAACAAACAAAATCCACCCTGACAACACCTGCCTCTTATTTTCTGTCTTGAAATTCCAGAGGAGCAATTTCAGACAGAATCCATTTCAGACTGTACTGTATATCCAAGATAAATAAGCACTCCATAGTCTCTTTTCAGCAATCATTCCGGGAAATCTTGCCTACAAATCTCCTCTACTTTTTAATATGAGCTGAGACCAAAACCCTTCCTTATCCATTTTAGTCAGTCAGAAATCTATGGAAGGAATACCTTATGAATGCATAGCTCTTACTTCACTCTGAGACAACCAAATTTACATGGAATAAAACAATGTTTCACAACCTGAGATGGAACAAGTTCTTGAACACAGAACTCGCAGCAAAATTTCTCACACTCCAATGACCAGCTTATCCATTTCTATGATTTACAAGTCAAGAACAATACACTTCTTATATAAAGTTATCAGTGCAATTTGCTTCAAGTTTTCCACCTCAATTTCTGGTTTTCATCTTACTCCTGGGACGTAAAATCTGAAGGCTTAAGCAATGATTTAACCAGCTATGTTGTTAACTAAACTGGAACGAGGAGCTTTGTTTTGCTGCTCTTCAACAAAGATACAAAAGGAAATAAAAGGATTAGTTAATCAAGAGGAAAAAAAAAAAGGCAGCTATGTCTTTTATCTCACATACAGGAGGGCCTGTTCCAGCATTTCTGCGAAGATAACAGCTAAAACAACAGCAAAACAGAACTAGGAATAGGGCTGCTCTGCACTACCCAGCTCCATATCATAAATGTCACCTCCCCAAGAAACAATTCTGTTGAGAGACCTTTACTTTACTGCCCATTCCTGCCCCACAGCACGCGCAGACTCAAAGTATGCTGTGTTTACGTATTTTAATGCACCCTATACAGATCTCTATAGGCCCATGAAATCTTCCCAAGAAATCTCACCAACATTACAAACCTGAAGTTCATGCTGAAGCTTCACCAAAGCCAACAGAAGCAGAACTGTATTTAAAGTTGTACTTAACATTAAGCAGCCTGCAGACAACTCTGAGCCACTCAGGAGTTTGAGAAAGCCCACATTTTATCCAAATAAAGATTTACAACACTGGAGAAAATAGGCAATAGTGCTAGTTTCCCCCTACGTCCTTGCAGCCCCTCAGAATTAAGCTAGTGAGTTTGTAGGCAATTCTTCCCATACTCTCTGAAGCACAGCCAACTGTTCTCTGCTCCAGTACTCGAAGTCCTTCAGCAAGCACTACTGCTTGCTCCAATCCCATCTTCCCAGCCACAGGCACTATCTCTATTCCCTCAACGCTTCTCAGAGCAACGGGACACAGCTGTGAACAGAAAAGCCCCAAGTGCTGACCATCACACCTGGGCTTCCAAAAACATCCTTGAAAGAGGAGACCACCAAGTACATATTTTGCTACTTTTGTGAACAAGATTACTTAAATTCTTTAAAAACTGCTAACCAAGCCCTGAAAAAGTGTGCCACTGAAACACAGCATCCACAGCCAGTAAATTAATATTCTACACAGGCTTTGGCAGTACTAACAAGGCTACATTTACATAAAGATGAACTTCTTCAGTAGTTCTTACATATTAGACACTACTTTATATGCACTTCCACATCTCGATTGCTTCTGCCAAAAAGAATGGGCTAGGTTTAAAAATCACTCAAGCATTTCTGACAATTTTAGCCAGTGATAGAATATGGACAGCTTTCATACCTAGAGGAAAAGAAAGAAACATTTTAAAATAACAGCTGTTGATGTGGCTGAGAAGATGGAAATATTAAATACAGTTTCAAAGGAAGTATCTCTGGGAATCAGGTAGAGATGCATATCACCACATAAGTCATACAGCTATTTTACATGTTTTCAGAGAGAAGGCTGCAGTTTATTTTCATTCTTTTTTTCCAATATCCACTGTAACTGGAATCCTGTTTAATGGCCATGATAAAAACATCCTTTTAAGATACCAAGCATCTCAAAATCATAGGAGTATTATTCAACCAAAGTTTGTCATGAAGACTTCTTCAATCTTTCTAGATATTCTAAGTCACTCAAACTAACATGGACTCAGCAACTTCAGTAATAAGGATATGACCTTAGTCTCAATTTTTTTTTTTTTTTTTTAACCTAATAAATCTGTGCCAGGAAACCCCAACACTAGATGTTTGAATCAATAATTCCATTTGGTAGGAACTCTGAGAGAAAAATCAATACAGCATATAAATCAAGCAGAATGCTGAAAAGATTAGTTGATGTAAAGTAAAACATGAAATATGAAAAAGTTTAATTATGAATTATAAAAACCTTAAAATCAGTCAGTACATTAGGCTACTGCAACAACATAAACTCCCTAAGAGAGTTTCTTGAATGCAGAATTACGTGAAAGAACCAAAATTCATGACCTTTAGCCAACTCTTATTCTCATAGCAAATCCATTCAGCATTATGATTCAGTTATTATGATCCCAAGTCTTCCTACTTTAACATTTCAATTTTTTTCTTTCAAAACTCATGCAAAGAAACTTATTTAATTTTATTTATTTCTTCAATTACACTTGAAATATTTATTTGATTGTTTAAAATATCTTGCTGATGTTGGTAAATGCTTTTTAAATTCAGAAAGATTTGGAACAGAAAATTGCAATCCATCAGATAGAGCAGAGAATTTTATCCAAGACCATGATTTGTAAAATCTTAGATTATGATTAATCAAAACCTTAGCTAACGTCAGTCTTTAATTGCTCTCTACAAACAGATTCATAAATGCCGTGGTATCATATTTTGATAGTCTCCCACTAAGATACATGAATTCACCTGACCATCACTAAAAAAAATGGATCTCTGTAATCCTATTTGCTGGGTTTTGTCTATCTCTTTGGCTCTACTGGGGGACAAAGTGGAGCATCTCAAAGGAGCTGGAAAGGTTGGCAAGACAATACGGAATACAGTGTAAGCATTTTACCAAAGCACTGTGTCTTTGGTATGAACTAATGCAGCCATTTGCTTTCATCACAGAATTTTAATAAGGAGATACTTCTCAGATTGCAAGTACTTGTGAAAATCTTGAACTTTCCTTCAAACCACAGAGTGATACTGCTTTGATCAATAATTGCTGTAAGCTTTTCTGTTTTATATCAGTTTTGTTTTCCATTGTGTTTGATTGTTACTTTGCATAGATAAACGACTGTTGCCCCAGGATACTTCTGCAAATAAGTTGATAGTCTCAGAGGTTTTAATTATCCTGGTTAAAGAGAAGTTACTACTACTCTTGCTACTTGATGGGAATTCTAATTAGTATCAAGCCTGTTTTGTTTTTCCTTTTGTGAACATATTTTAAAGATTAAATTAAATTATGTTCTGTAAATCGCATCTTTATGATGTAGCTTGTTGACATTAAATCAGGAGCCCATTTTAAAAGTTTGCAGAAAAATTTTAGCTACCTAGCTAGTTAGTGTACCTCCCCCTGTGGCCCAGCAGGTACCATTAAATGAGACAAATCTTCCAACATATAGTACACTTAAAAAAGAATTACCATCCGTACACTTTGCCACAGAGTAGCCGTGACACTGTGTGGACCGTAGAGCTTACCCAGTTGAAAACATTTTCTCAACGTTCGTTTTTCAGTTACCAAAACCATAAAAATAACAGCATATAGCAGTGTCACCACATTTAAACCCTTGCTTATTATTCAGATGAGTAAAGGTTAGGAATTGTTAAACATACTTCGGGGTCATAACATTACAGCTGCATTTCCTGGTGTGCACTACTGCTCTGCACAGAATTATTTTTGCATTTGAATGTGATTTGAATTGCATGTGCTTTACTATATATAAGTCATGCTGGTTAAATGAAGGGCCAAACTCTTGAATAACACAAATAACTCTCCAGTGGAAATACCTTGTGTGTTGTAGGTATCTAGGTTACCATGTTAGTGAAAAATTTTTAAATCATTATGGCACATTTCTTATGCATACAAGTTTAAATGAGACCTGTTAGAAGCGTACTTTGATATACTTCAAAACACAGGCTAAAAAATGATAGATACCATAAAGAATTTAAGAATACATTTGTTCTTTGAGTTGCACTGTTTTCCTTGTGCAATGGCCTGTTTTCCTAGAACAGAAGTAACTCATACTCGGAAGGAATCTAGCCTCATCCTTAATAGAACAATAATAATGTAATATATCATATTTTATTAATGCTTTTGTTATGAGTGTAATGCCTTAGGTGGCAGATAAGGTATATTTGTCACAGGAAAATGAGACTGCACTGGAAACACAGACTATTATTTCTGTTCTGGCTTTGCAATTACAATATAGAGATCATGAAAGGTCTGCTTGGGCTACCGACCATTCAGCAAATAATACAGTGATACAAACAAACGAGATTCCATCCTTTCTTAATATATGCTTTCTTTTCCTGTTATTTTTCATGTGCCACTGGCAAAGAACAGGCTGCAGAGCACTGCAGTCTGCCGTGCTGATCTGAAACACAGCTCAAAACCTGATTTTTTCTAAATATATGCAAAGAATCTGCATGGCAACCAGCAAATCACATGAATGATAATTCAGCAGCTGTAAATGGACTCTACATGAACAGCAACCTACTGCCTCCCATACAAGCTATGCCAGAAAAATTTGGTTTGATGGTGAGCGAATAATAACCCTCCAAATGCAATGTGGTTTAAGATTACTTGTTTCTATTGGTTTCAGAACATACAGAAAAATAACACTTTAAATGGAGAGGGACTTTACTAATATTTGTTCTCATTTTCAACCTTTGGAATGCAGCATGTTGCTCAATGGGCATATACAGCACAAAGGATGTTTACATCACTCTCTTAACAAAACAAGAAAATGGAAAGTTTTTTTTCTCTTGCCTGACTTGCTTGCAACTAGACATCTAAGAAACAGGCCTCTTAATCCTTAATCTACTACTGAGCCATTAGAAATTACTGTGCAATCAAAAGACTGCATACTATCTCTTAATTCATTCAGGCACTTACATTCTATTTTTCTTTAATTAAAATTTGAGAAGTCAACTTACCTGACAAGTGAAAGCTATTGGGTCAGCCACTTTCTTTAAAATGGGTTCAATTTCCTCTAGTGCAGTATAGTACTCAATCTGTGCTGTCGTCTTAATGACTCCCCCACAGTAGACATTTACATACACAGGGCCAGCAGGAAAATCTTATAAAACACAAATCAGAACAGTAGCTGAAAACATTTTACAGTCCCAGACCAGAGATCTTGGGGAATGAGTAAAAGAACAGAGAATATCACAGAAAAAACAGAGTTGATGAACTGACTGGATTTGCATTTCACAGATGATTCAGTGTAGTCAGTTTACTTATTCAGGTCTTTCAGTCTAACATCACAAAGCTGATAAAAGAAAATACATATCTTTAAATCTGTATAAAGAAAAGCTATTCTATTGCTTCACATTAGAAAGGAATGAAAACAGAATGCTTAAAATTTCCAACGGCCCTTTGATAGACTGATGACCTATAATCAGCTCCCTTATGCCTACATGCTAAGGAAAAGTTCATTTATCACAAATAGTGCAATTGCTATTCATCTTATGAAACATTTTCCTTAACTGCAGTCAAGGTTCTCAAAATCGTATTTGAGCTAGGCTGCAGAAATTGCAGTATAATTAATCCATTCCAGTTGTTTACCTCGTAAAAGCCAAGGAGAGAGGCACTTGTAGTCTGTTACTTAAGTAGGACTCGCTCTGTGCATGCAGCACAAGCCTACTTTATGAGCACATTTCCCAATCCATTAGTATTTGTTGAGCCAGCCATTCTGCTGGACCATACTAGCACAGTGTTCTTAAAATACTAATCCTGCCCACAAAACGGTCAAAAAAGGGGCAATTCTGAAAATGGAGAAGAGTAATAGGGACAGAGAAACTAGACTAATAGTACATCACATTAAATCACTTAAATGGAAACTGCCCAAATGTGGGTTTAAAAAAAAAACAAACAACAAAATACAACATTTTTCCTATAACATCACATCAGGTGGACCGACAAAGGATACTTCCAAATTTCCACTTTTCCAGGTTTTGAAACAGAAAGAAACATTGAACACAAATTATATAAGAAACACAGTTAAACTTGGGCTACAGCTCTCTGCCAATTTTTTCATATTTCATTTACTTTTCACATTTTATTTCTTCACCCACTACAGAAACCTTCTTGTGATCAACAGTGTTCTCACAAAAAAAAAAAAAATTGGAAGAATCTTTTAAGATCTGTGCATGAGGAGTGCAGCTTTTGCTCTCTGAAATCCAGTTACAGATGGAAGTTCCCTGTTCATTACGTTCTTTCCTGTCAGGTTTCTAAAAACAAACTCTCTGCACCATCTGATAAAGAACTCAGGCCATACATAGCCATCGTCTCAGGACAGTGTTCAGGATGAAAATTACAGAATCAATTAGGCTGGAAAAGACCTCCAAGATCATTGAGTTCAACTTCTGACCAACCACCAAGCTGTCAACAAGATCATGGCACATGTGCCACATGCAGTCATTTCTTGAACATCTCCAAGGATGTGACTCCTCCACCTCCCTGGGAAACCCATTTCTATATTTAACAAACCCTTCTGTGAAGAAATTCTTTCTGATGTCCAACCTGAACCTCTCCTGGCACAGCTTGAGGCCAGGTCCTCTTGCCCTGTCACTGGTTGCCTGGGAGAAGAGACCAAACCCCACTTAGCACAGCCTCCATTCAGGTAGGTTGTAGAGAGTGACAAGCCTTTTCTCCAGGCTGAACAACGTCAGCTCCCTCAGCCACTCCTCATGTGAGTTATTCTCTAATAACTCCAGCTCCACTGCACTTCTCTGGACACAATCCAGCACCTCAGTGTCCTTCTTAAAGCATGGGGCCCAGAACTGGACACAGCACTCGACTGGTGCAAGTCTCACCAGTGCCAAGTCACAGAAATCATCAGGTCACAGAATTACCAGAACATAGCTCCAAGAAGCCACAGTGGGAAATTGTAGCCTATGTGCATGTATTTCCTCCTATCCAAGGTTATACTGCAATCATTTTGGAATAAAATATTACGTAAATTCCTCTGGGAATTCACAGCATGCAGCCCAATAGCAAACTATGAATACACAAGTGAGAAATGTTTTAATTCTTAACTCACATCAAGAGTGGGGATAGGTGTGGCCCTTAAATCTGCACAAATCTTCTAAGAGAAACTGTTGTTAAATAGTTGAAACTGTTATCAACTAGTTAAGGATGGAGCACCAGAAAAAATCATTGGGAACTAGCAAAGACCAGTGATACAGAGAAATGGCATGAATGTGAAGAGAGAAAAGAAATTATTTCCTGCATCCGTAAGAATTATGGAGAGGAATATCACCAGATTTACTGCATTAAATATAAAATGAAACATTTAGTAATGGAGTAATAAGAAAAGAATATTAGGTTTGCATTTTATGGATGTAATTTTGAAGAATGTTAATCTGTAACTAATCAATGGCATTTTAAGACTGCCACATGCCATTTAACCACACAAAACCAATCTAATAGAACCTAGGTTCCCATAAATCACAAGGTCTTGCTTCTCGGCATCATTAAAAGTTATGTGTGCAAAACTCATGTACAGGAAACACCCACAAAATAGCAGAAAGGGAAACTACTTGTCAGAAAAAGTGAAGGGAGTTGAAACTTCTCAGTTTTTCTTAAAGGTAAAGAATATTTTTCGTACCTAGGGCTTTCACGTATTTGACCTTCTTGTTCCAAGAGGCTGTCTGTGTTCTAATTCGTTGATTATCTGCTACGAATTCAATTTCTAGAGTTTCTTCATCTATTTCATCTTTCAACAGAATGAATATTTCACCAGGGTTCTACAAAATTAAAATGTGTTCTCATTAGTCCTTCAGAAAATTATACTGGAAGTGTAACATTATATTGAAAGTATATTGGAAGAACTTTCCTTTACCAACAGCTTCATGCAAAAAAAAAAAATCATACTACCAAAATATGATGGTATCTCACTGCTTCCTTTAATCTTTTACTTGCATAAATGACACAAGTAATGTAGGATTTTAAATTCGGCTTACATAAGAATATTTCAAAACAGTATTTTAAATGCATATGTAGGTGAATTGTTACATTTTCTAAGGCCCCTCTACTTTATAGTCTGGAAGAATGACATCCATCCTAGTAAGAATAATCTAAAATACTTTAGACACACTTAACCTCTTACAGTGAGGTGACAGTAGACAGAAGCAGCAGGTGATGTGAGACAATAGCCCTCTACTACCTCCTGAATCAGGGGGAAAATCATTCCCTTAGAACTGTACTGATCTCAACAATGAAATAATGTTTGCAAGTCATCTTTAAAAGACAGCAATAAAATCTGTGAGATTCCAGGTACAATGCAACTTCCATACATATATAAGTGGCCACTCACTTATATAAAGGAATGCAGCACTGTATTTCGTACTTCCTCTGTTTATGCTGTCACATATTTCTCACAGCCACGCTGACTAAAAACACACATGAACATTTATGTCCACTTCATATGCATGCAGATACATACATATACATACATATAAATACTTCTGACTTAATTTAAACTCAGCCTAGGTCCATACTCATGATGCCTTAAGAGGCCTCCTAGAAACAGAGACTAGACAGGAGTAAAGGAGTAAAGGTAGGTATTTATTTGAAAGGCCTTCAAAGGTACACTCTGGGGAGCCAGAGGCTACTGCCAAGATGGACCCCAAGATGGACAACAGGTCACAAGTTCTTCACACTTTTATAGGTTTGGTTCATTTGCATATCAGGGTTAATTGTCCAATTAAAGCTTCAGTTTAATGATGTAATTCCCCTCAGCCTGACCCCCTTTCAAAGGCTTCTGGTTTATACTTTTTGGGCCTAGGACGGTCTGGGTGTCCTTGAAGAGCAGGCCCGGAGAGGCTTTGCTATGTCTACATAGCATGAGAGAGACGGAGAGGCTTTGTTATGTCTACATAGCATGAGAGAGCAGAAGTTTACAGGCTACAAGAAACTTCAGAGTTACACATTAAGCAGTACAGAATTTGAAAAATATAAAAGTTAAAACCTCAGGCATCACTCACACAAGCCCTGTGTAATTCATGGTATGGGCACATATGCATGTATACATACACCCATCCTGGATTCTTGACGAGACAAACTCCGTATCTCTCAAGAACTGCCTGATTACTTGCTCCCTCTAAAGTATAAGGCCCAAATGACAGTAATACTTCGACTCAAGCTGCTAAATAACTCTAATAGAGCTGTCTCCAAACTACTTGCAAATCTTTTGACTGCAGTGTGGATGCAACACAAAGGCAAAATTAATCCCACTGCAGTCTTGATGTACTCTCATTTTGGTCCCTTGACAATTTTTGGAAACAAATAGCAGATATAGTATGAATGAGATTGCAGCAGGAAGAGACGAAGTACAATGACTGTTATCCCAAAGATTTTAGAAGTCTTACCTCACATGATAATCTTCTCGGAAGCACCAATATTGACTGCTCATTACTTTCTAATCTTTCAGAGAGTACCTCTGTTTTAAAAGTGAGGTTTGTTTCTTCTGATGCTCTCCTGACATCTGACAAGTTAATATCAGAGATAGTCTGGTGATCTGAAATAAATAATGTGAAATGAGAACATTGTTAATAATCCTAAATCAACAAAACATGGCAATGATGTGGTTTCCAATGTATTACTCATATGGCATTTGGAGTCACCTTAAGGACAGCGCATGAAAGCCTGGCAAAATTCCTTTAATATAAATGTAATGAGGGGGCGTCCTTTGATAAAGAGCTTCCCCCTGAAGTTTTGATCCTGCAGCCTTGATTTACATGAACAGGCTCTGCACATATGCTTTGTCTTCCTAAAACAAAAAGGGACATAACCTTTAGACTGAAATCGTTGTTTTGTAGTCTCAGAACTCTCATACACTGGATGAAATGGGATTTTTACCACTCTTCCTTTCTCTATATGTAAAGAAGCACACGCTGAATGTACAACATCAACCCACCTGTCTACAGGAAGGGCTTACACGAGGGCAGTGATACCTGTAACATGGTACTATGACAGTAAGCACAGATTTCTTTGACACAAATTCCATAGTATTTGCCTGCCTTAATGGACTAAATGATGGATGGAAGGCATACATTTTTTAGTAGGATAATCTGTGTTTGGAAACGCTATGCCAGTTACACAGGTAGCTTGCAATCAGTTTCTTTTCTGTTTTGCTGCACCAGAAAACGCCCAAGAGCCTCTAGAGAATATAGTGAATCCTTCATCACTTCACAGAATTTTAATCATGAAATAGAACTGAAAAATGAATCTGCAGAGCTCTGACTAAGCCTGTGTTTTAGCAAAGGTATCCTTTACCTGCTATGTCTCAGCTGTACCATTACTCCTCCTTTCCAGACACTCTATTACCCTGTGCAAAACACTCCTGGCACCCATCTCAAAGGACTGCAGCAGCTCTTCATCATGGAGGATTACTCAGTATACTGCAGTTAGGTTATTGATATCATTTCATGCAGTTCACAGTTAAAAAATCTTGACTGGCTGGTGAGGCAATGTCCTGAGAGACATCCACACTACCTTGTATTACTGTAAATTATGAAAGACTCATAGTCAATTACATTCAAGGATACAAAGAACTTTTGATGCACATCTTCTCCTCTTAAATGGATATAGAATATTAAGGTAAATTAGCAATGGGCAGAATATAGAACAGCAGCAATTTGGCTTTGCTCAAAGAAGTACCACAGCCCTCTTGAGTTTTTTTGAAAAGACTGAGGTACACAAACCATACAGTGCTCCGAAGTGGTACAGAAACCTTTCCTGTCAGTGTCAGTACTGGCAATTTGGAATTAGTTTTCTCACTTCTTGCCTGCCTTTACTTCCCCCATATGCACCAGTTCATCTGATACAGAATGTTTCTTTTCCTTACCAATCTTGCCTTGCTTAAGGTATAGATTTAATAAAGTACCTCTGTAATAAATGTGCCTGCTAAATAAAATTATGCCATGGTATTCTATGTCAGATGTAGAATCTTTTTTACCCAGGCAAACACTTTGATTGTTAGGAGAGATCTCATAAAAAGTACAGACACACACATATACACACCAAAAAAAAAAAAAAAGAAAAAAAGAAAAAAGAAGCGTCAATTGTCCATAGTTCCTTGAGGAAGCTGAAGTTTCCTTGAACATCTAAATTAGGCTGGTTTGATGACCACCAGTAGCCAGTAAAATCTGCCCAGCCTACTCCTGCTTATATTCTCATGCCTTTAAGGCTAAATAATTCTGAACTTAAGCTGTGAATTCAGCGTAGATTTCTAAAATTTCAATGAACCTACGTGCAGTTGTATTTTACTGAAGTAGCATTAATTCCATCTCCTTTAATTTACTTGAGAAATTAAATAGGCTACACTGAACAAAGGTTATTCTGATTCTTAATGAGAACCCACACACAGTTCAATGCAGTTTAACTAATCCAGCTCAGAATATAAGCACAGTAATTTCTCTGATTATCATTGTGAAGACTAGACTTTATTTAGCACTGCCCTTCAGGAAAAGGAAGGCCTGAACTCTTGCTGAGGAAAACAGTTAGGGTATTTTACAGCAGCCTCAAGTACCTAAACAGAGCCTAAAAAAAAAGAGGAGAGGGACTTTTTACAAGGGCATGTAGGGATAGGACAAGAGGGAATGGCTTCAAACTCAAAGAGGGTGGGTTTAGATTAGATGTGTTAAGAAGCAATGCCTTACAGTGAGGATGGTGAGACACCGGCACAGGTTGCCCAGAGCAGCTGCGGATGCCCTATCCCTGGCAGTGTTCAAGGCCAGGTTGGATGGGGCTCTGAGCAACCTGGTCTAGTGGAAGGTGTCCATGCTTACGGCCAGGGGACTGGAACTAGATGGTCTTTAAGGTCCTGTCCAACCCAAACCTCTCTATGATTCTGTGATTATATATGCCCAGAGCACATATTTTGGGAATGTATTCACATGTTAAGTTGCTCATAAATCTTACACTTACGTACACAGAATTCACTTCAGAAGATAACTCATATGAGGTACATGCTGCTTCTGAATTTTTTTCTGCCACTTCAGGCAAAGGAGTCTCACAGAGACAAGAAACATTTCGTTATCAGATTGACAAAATGAAAGGAATGAATAACAAATCTGGAAGGCACTGGATTCTCAGATGTCAGCCATCTGTCAGTGATTGTTCTTCAAGGATCATGTAGATGCATTCTAATCTATGTAAAGTTCATGACAACTTTATTTCTACAGTCTGCACTCTACTTATCAAAGATGATAGTAGTCACTTTCACCTTTTAATGTCAATAATTCATCTCCTGAGAACATTAATGCTATTGCTAACAAGTTGGTTTCAATTAAGATAACATTTTCCTCCCTGTTAATTATTTCATTTTAATATTTTTATTATGCCTAGTGATATCTAAATACAATATCAGAACTTCAACCCAGTCACTACTCTGATAGCACAGCTATCCCAATAACAGACAATTAAGAAATGTGGCTCTTGCATCAAAGACTTGGATATTTACGAGGATTAGGGATTCCCCTACTGACTCTGAAAGTGGCTATCAATTTACTAGCTAAAAACCATCCAGCAAGACCTCCTTCAGTAAATGTCAGGTCTACCTGACAATCAATGAACCCTGTACAACAGTCCAAGAACCACAGGGATCAACATTACCACTACAGTACAGTCACCAAACTTTGGAGCCACCATCTCCAGCACTCAAATCCCTACAAGCAGTTGCACACGATCTGTCCTAAATTGTGGAACATGAAACAACCACATGAAATGTTATTTGCAATGCTGAACAAGGAATGCACCAGAGATTAAGCAAGCCTTGGTTTGTTGGCATTAACTGAAACAAAGTAGCTCATAAAGGTATTAATACTACAGTAATGAAACTGTAGTAACACAAATGGAGCAAGGATACACTGTATTTGTTTTACATAGGCAGAAGGTGTTGACAGATGTTCAAGTCTTTTGAACACTTAAATTTTAGACATCTTCATTATTTGTCCTCTTTACATTCTTGGTTTTAACCCGAAAGCAATGGCTAAGGAGCTCCACCAATTCATGAGGCTTTCAGAAAAATTCAGAATTTACAACTGAGGGCGAAGATTATCTTAAAAGAAACATAAAAGGAACATCATCATTATTCTGGAATATGTAAGAGGGAGGACTTATTAAAGGGTATTTGTTGCTTAGTGAATATGTTCTTTTATCATTTTATATAATGGTAACCTATTCGTGAGGTTTTTAAAATGTAGCAGTAGCAATTAAAATAATTGATGAATAAAACCAGAACCTTTCTTGTAGGATCAAAGTATAAGAAATTATTAACTATATCTAATGATACATAGACAACACTATCAGCCAGAAGCTAAAAAGAAAGGAAAAATGTATGATCATCTTCCCCTGAGTAATCAGGGCAGTACTACCGGGAATTAGCATCTATTAGAGAGGGTAATGCTTCATTTCCATCAGGTTACTTTTGTTGGCTTGCTTTTGACAAATATACTGCTGACAGTCACATTGAGAAGACTGATCTTAAATTTACGTTCATTTTAAATAGTAAAATATAACACACACTTACTGTAACTTTACTGGGGACAGTGCTGATGTTTTCAACTTCACTTCAATGTTCTCTCCTAATTCATGTAACTTCAATACATCAACTTGGTATATTTTATATAAGACCCTTTGGAACACACTATAGCTTTCAATTTAACATTTTGAACTAAATTCATGACATGACTTTGAAATTGTATTCCTTTACATAAACTGAGAAATTTTAATAAAGCATCTCAAGTCTCGTGTGTATTCAACAACTAATGCTTCACCATGGCTTCTAAACAACTCTCCTGCCATACCCAACTTCCCCCTCACCCCTAAATTCTAACCTTTCAAATACAGTCTCTAGCTAGCCTTACTGCAGCCTACATGAGGATGAGAAGTGTTCTCCAATTACTTGGTACTTGCTACACGTTTTGAGTCAACAATGTATGCGACAGATTTAGGGCATTAAAAATAGCAGAAAACAAACTTATGAAAGATTTATGTGTTTTCTAAGGCTACCCATGAAATGAATCTCTCAGTCAAAATTAAGCTGGTTTTACAAAAGCAAAATGCCTGCTAGCTATACAAATTTCAGTTCTTCCTCAAGTTTTGCTAAAGCAATGCCAGCTGAAGAACTGAAACTGTGGTACAAAAGAGGCCCTCAATTATCCCTAGATCACATATCATACAAGAGGATGAAAAATATGGGTAAATCAAGCTAGGCAGATGACAAGGAATGGGAAGGTAATTTAGCACATGTGGCCACCTTGCCACATGAAAGAAATGTCAGGGTGTTCCAGTGTCAAAGATTAAAATGAAGAGGATTACAGCAGATCATTTAAGTGCAGGAGGCATCCAGTGTAATACGGTAGGCCCACTCTCCAGCACACCATGAGGTAAAGGCAGAGGTGGTGCCACTGGGTTCATTGAGGTATCACTGAAAAGGTTCCCATGTGTAAGAGACTTCCTTGCAATTCAGAAACCTGCGGTCAAACATGTATGTGAGTGGCCAGCAGAAATATGGATTAAAGAAGAACCATACAGAAAAAAACAAAGTAACCTTCTGTAATGCGGAAAAAAATCAGGAAAAAAAGACATATGCACATCATGTTCTTCTTGCAATCCACCCTAAGTTTATTATAGACATTTATGAAAGATAATCCTGTTAAAGTGTGGGTATCTGTAAATGCTGTATGAGCTCAGCAGAGAGTGCAGCAGAGTGGGATTGAAAGGGAGCCTCTAACTTCACAAATCGCTCTATAAATTACCTGAGAAAGGCTGTGAGAAACAGGGAGGCAGAAAACATCCACCACACTGTGCTTCCTTCAATGGGCCTGTGCTCCTTGCATGAACGTGAGATTTACTCATTCTTACCACAGGCACTTTCTAAGATATTTCAAAGCAAATCCCCATTTCTGCTCTGCTGAAGTTTTCTTTTATTAATGGCAAGAGAGGGCTTAGGAATGAAAAGTGTTTCCAAAAATCACAGAAAATTATTAATACGTACTCAAACACAGAAACATCGGACTTCAGTTTTAATTTCTTTCATTTGTTTTCTATGACACAAATTCCAAACCAAGATAAACATATTTATTAGTGAACAAGTTTTAAATAATGTTTCTCTCTATGTTGAACCAACTATCTTTTGCAAATACACTGACAGTTATCTTTGTTTTTCTCAAAAGCATTCTCAGCCCCAGTTTCTCCTGCATGGTTGAGTTCTTCTATCAGAAAGAGCAGCTTTCTGTAAGTTGGCCTATTTTGTCCATGTCTCCAAAATATTTCTATTACATTATTTATGGTGTAAAACTTTTCTTGCAAATAAGCATCAAACTGACAGTTCCTTTAAAAGCTATGAAGAACAGTTTTTCCTTTTCTGAGTATTATATATAAAGTTGGTGTTTATGTCATCTTAGCAACCAGTGGTGCTGCAATTTTCATTAACATCTACTTCTCTCCCATAACAGCAATCCCTGAAACCCCCCACATCTATTTTTTTCTGAGTTACTATATACATGCAGGCAAAGATTGATTTACTGTGGAGGTACACGCCCACCTATTCTTTTATTATCAGGTATGTTTTTGTACACAACAGTTTATCACCCTGATATAACTGTAGCCTAATGGACTCATCATGAATGCATCTAAAGAGAATATGAAAGTCTTATTAAGTGTAGGGTTTTTGGATCTGATAGTAAAAACAAAAGATCCTGCCTTCAAATAATCCCCCAAACTGCAAAATGGTATTTACCATGAGTTTATCGATAATCTTTGAGAAATAACTTGCATGAAAATGTAGGCACTTCTTTTTACATATACTTTCATATGATTGTAACTCTATATTTAGAGGCAATCTAAAGTTACAACAATTAACTAGTTCCTTACTGGCCTGTGATTTGGAAGAAAGATTTGACTTCATCAGTGCTTTAGCTAAGATGGATATATTTAGATGCTTTTTAGGACTACTTTTATCTTTTACTGCATATCAATTCATGTTATTATTTTTTCTGCAATGAAATCCACGACTTTCAGCTTCACCAGCAGCACTAGGAGCATGACTACCCTGATGAGTTTTAGACACATAGCAAGACTGTCCCAAAAAGTTTCTGTTAGGTATACCGATTAGTTTGGAAGTAACAACTACCTGCCTGAGGTCATCTGGGTATTGAGCAGAGCTGTTGATGGAGCCTAAGCCTGCTATTTCCAGTTTCTGCATTCTGCATACTTCTCCAGGGAGAAGCAAACTGAAGTCTACCCCTCTGTGTGCACCAGTTCTCAGTTACTGAAGCCTAATGTTTTATTAAAGAGTCCTTCCATCCACTTCAGAGTTACTGGAGTTCTACCACAGTAAGAAAACTTTGGTGGTTTTGTTCCATTTCTCTGTGCTATCAGCACACACACCTCTCACCTCTGTTAGAGTGAACATTGCCCAAAATCTGAGATGTGCTGCTGCAACTGAGCTGAGCAGGCTATCCTCCTGCTACTGACTCCAAGTACCACTGAAGACAAAAGGACTGATAGCAGAGGCATCCAGGTTGTAAGAAGACCTCCAAAACTTGTTAGCCTGATAAAATGCTCCTGCAAAATCCTTATTATTGCAAAGGGACCAGCTGCAGCTGCCTAGTGGCTCCTTTATCTCTAAACTACAATTCAAGCCTCTCATAACTGGGCTGGCTCAAATGCCACACTGTGCTTGGACACAGAAGTGGCACACTGCTACATTTAGAAATACACACATATGAAAGAACAAAGATAGAGAGGAGTGCCTGAGAATCAAAACATACTTCAGGGAGGCACCAAATTCAAGATTAATAGTTGTTTAAGTTTTTACAGGTATCACCCTCAAAGAAAGAGGAAATTCCTCCAGGAATGAGTAGCCAGACTTTCCCCTCTTGGCCATGTTTGAAGCTATTCTCTTTATGAAGACTATTTTTTAGAGTCATCAAAAAAAAGACATGGATGGAAGGTCATGAAGTTTAACATACCTGAAAAGTCCTTTAACAACTGCATTGGGAGAGGCTGGGGGGAGAGACACTGGTAGCTGGCATTCTCAGCCTTCACCCTACTCATTAATAACATCAAAATGTGTACTGACACAAGACAATATACTCCACGATACAGAATCCTTTAAATCAATCTGGTAACAGAAGCTAGCTTGGACTGCAGCAGGTCATCTACCAAAGAGAGTGTCTTATTCGGAGGATGACAGCAGAGCTTCAATACCTGCACAGGGCTCTTATCAATGTCTGGATTAAATTTATGATGCTTTTCTTGATCTGTACAGCTCTAAATTACATGGGATTTGTCTGTCTAAGAGACCACATGTCTTCCTGTACCATGCTGCCACAGCTGCTGTCAGCAGAAAGACTCACACCAGACACATTTGGTATTAAAGAAGGAAAAAAAAAAGAGTTGTCAGCAGGACTGACTCACTGGGGACAGGCTGCTTTGCAATTTACTCCCACCTTTAGTTCGAAATAGCTAAAATCTATTGACCCTTAAAGTGGGCTAAAAGGTACACTGCTTTCTTGGGAACACAATTAAGAGTGATATTTTTGGACACATCTGAAAACCATGCCTGTTTTCTAACTCCTGATTATTTTCCTTTGTTGGAGTTATGAATCAGAAGGTAATCTGAGGTCTTCATCTTTTAAGACAATGTCCTTTAATCCAACAGAAAAGACATTTTATTAAAACAGGACTTTAGATAGCATTATAGGAAAAGAACAGCATAGCAGAGGTACTCTTAGAGCTCTTTATCTGTAGAGGGGATGCCACTTATTTTGCTAAAAAGTGCTGGCCTTTCTCCAGTTTAGTTTGATAAAGGATACAGATACACATGTATGCACATACATCTTAGTTTGATGAGACCTCTGGGGAGGACCAAAACATGTCTGCTGTTAAACCTAATAGGCAGACAGCTATCACCCTTTAAAATCATCTTTTGTGCTCCACTTGCCCACCCCTAATTGCTTCAGTTAATGAGTGCTAAGATACAAACTTTAGTGGCAAATGTTAAGCTGTTTCACAGAAGGGGAAGAGACTTTTCTGAAGCTGAGTATCACCTAATGGGTACCTAAATCTGAGTTTAGCTCTATTTTCCAGTTCCACAATGAATTCATATTTTATCTGTGTGGTGACAAGGCTGTATACCCAGTTCCTAGTACAATTGCTTCACTTTTCTACCTTAGTAAAAATTATAAACAGTGATTGTTTGGGGAACAGAGAATCTCCTGAGGAACCACAAGGGAATTTCTCAAAATATAGCTCCCTAGTAATTATAACAAGTCCTCTCTTCTTACACAGAAACCCAAAATAAAGTAAACACATAACAACATTCATGAGTGGCTGAAGAGCTGATTTATTCTGTTATCACCTACAGGACTGAGTCCTCATATATTCATATTATGGTCATTATCATTCCACAACTGGATCTTTCCCCCCACTCAGCAGCAAATCAATTATTTTTGCATCTGCTTGTAGCTCGTATTTCCCCAAAGGATTTCATTGATCATACTGTTTTTCCATTTTCCAATGTACTGTGTGACCTTTTCCCTCACGGCCTTGCACAATTCACTTTAGTCAATCACTTCTTATTGATTGTTAGCGCCTGCTCAATCCCCCTTTATCTTAGCTTTAATGAATATAGGGTTATTTTTTTAGTGATCTTATTTTTAATATGTCCTGTCATCCACTCACTGTTCTTTCCACCCTTGTTGCTTTAGATTTCTCATTTAGATTTATTCTTCTGTTTTGTTCAACTTTCATTCCAGTCCAAGCTAAAATTCCATCTTCTTTCAGCTTATCCTTTCTTTTGTACAATGCTTTTATATATAAAACAAACTTCAGCTTTCAGCATGCCACTCTCCACTTCAGATCTCACCTAAAGCGCCATTCTTTTGGGTATTTATAGGGTTCTAGCAAAAACCCTTTCCTGGTTTATAATTTCTCCTCACACTTCTGTTCTGTGTCTTTCATACAATTTAGCACTGCACACACTTACTTCTTATTAGGAAGAAGCAGAGAGAAGAGGCAGTCCCTGGAAACACTTTTCCACAATTCATCCATAGTCAAACCCTGTCTGCTTACCTTAAGATTCACCTACTTTCTGGAGGGCACAATTACTGACTAATTTGCAGCTGCCATCTTATCTTTCTTGGCTTTGTAAAGACTGACACACTGAATCTTGGAAATTCCAACCATTTCACTTCTTGGGCTACTTTTCCCTCCAAATCTCTGCAGTGATATCAGATAACTGTTCCCTGCTGCATCGCTACAGAAGGAATGTTGACCACACATTTCCTTACACTCACTTGGGAGCCACCCATAACCTCACATACAGCATACAATTACTGGGAATCCCTCATTTCTAACTGGCTCATTCACTCATCACAACAATGGATAATCTCTTTAGTCTTCACAGCAATAACTAGGTATCATCATCACTATAACCAGCAAAGGCCACAGACAATCAGTGCTACCAGGATGACTGCCAAAAGCTGATTAAGAATGGCTGTTCAGGAAACTTCTGCAATGATTTCAAGTGAAATTTTTGCCTTTAATGCAAGACTTTCGTGGCTGAAAAATCCCCAAATCAACCATTCAGCTGACGGTAAACCTGGACTTAAAGCTGCTCTTCAACCAGCCATAAGAAAACAGAAGTAGCTTGGTGGACCACCTCCTCAGTCCTTTCTTTTCTTGGGACTCTGTTTCCTCTAATCATTCCCTATTTTACTGTCTCATTTTTTGGACATAACACTCATGAATGAGAGAAACAGTGGTGCCAGCTTATTCAGCCCCTGGATGATGAGCCCAAAAGCCTTCTCTATACCAAAAAACCTCTTCAATGAACTGACAACACAGTGGCACATTCAACACAGGACCCAAAGAGACATCCATAGAAACCTTGACAATAGGTCTGCAGGGATAAACCTTTACAGCAGCTTTCTGCTTGAGATCACACCATTATTTCCAAGATGCTGAGAGACTCACAAAGACACCCTTTTCAGAATATGGATGGGGGTGGAATAGGAGTGAGAGCCACTAACCTTAGAGTCCAGCAGCACATAACTGCTATGCCAGGAATTCTGGAATAATTTTCCTTTCCATTGGTAAGCATGCTGGCGCTATTAAGCCAATTACTTTGCAACATCGTCACCCAGAAATAAACTTCTCTAACTAAGAATCAAGGACAGGAAACATGCTATGTAGCTCTTTACTAAAAGCAAGTTAAGATTTTGCCAATCTGCTATCCCTACTAAAACTCTTTATAAACTCTCACAACTATAAATAAACCAACATGGCGAATGTCAACAGCGGTTGCAGCTGTGATGCAGTCTTCTCCGAGCCACTGTCTGTCAGTGAATGATGCTGCAAATGTGATATGAGTAGGACTGATGTACATGAAATTTTAAATCAGCTCTTTCTTACAAGCAAAACTCCTCATGCTGGGAACTGGAATGGAAAGCCTTCCACGCCTTCCTTTTGCTCTACACTGAAATGAGAGTAAAAAAGCCAACCCTGTTGTATCTCCTCCCCTTCTCACACTCCTCACAAGAATGTGTGAGTATGGATGTGTGGGTGGATGTTTGAGAACAAGGAACGTTCCTCTACACAACTGTGTGCTATGGTAGCATTGGTTTACTGCCTTTCATGTCTAACAAGATGTAAGAGAACAAATTTAATTTTCTGAAGAGTACTGGCTTTATCCTGTGAAATGCAAGGGGAATTCAACTCACCCTCTGCAAGAACTGCTTCATAGATGTAAGACACAGAGTCTCCAGGATTTTCATCCAGTGGTTTATCTAGGAAAAAAAAAGAAGTAAGAAAGAAGATAATATCATCACACTGATTTCCACTTTCTTTAGATGAAAATCTATATGTATTTTTATTTCATGATAAAGCTATTTTAAAGCTATTGTTTTTCAGATAGAAGAAGTAAATCATAGAACAAATCCAAGGGCTAGTGCAGAGGAACAAGCCTAGAGACATCTTTAGATGGAACTGTATTTATCCCTTTTCAGTAAACGTCGCTTTGACTGATTTTTTTTCAATTTACCACAGATGGTAAGAAATGTGTACTTGAGGAAGAAGTTTACCTGCAAGCCAATACAGCAAACAATGGGAGAGGAGTTGGGCATGAGGAAAGATAACAGAATCATGCGCAGTAAAGTGAGAAACTGAAATGGATGCAGACATTGCAGTTTGGAAGAGAAAACTGTTCAGTGCTCTGTTTGATAATACAATAGATCTGGTTACAGACAGTATCATGGAATCAGAGAGTGGTTTGGGTTGGAAAGGACCCTAAAGAACATCAGGCTCCAAGCCCTTAGCCATGGGCAGAGACACCTTCCACTAGACCAGATTGCTCAAACCTCATCCAACTTGGCCTTGAACACTTCCAGAACGGGGCATCCACAACTGCTCTGAGCAATCTATTCCAGGACCTCACCATCCTTGTTGTAAGGAATTTCTTCCTTATATCAAACCTAAACCTACCCTCTTCCAGTTCAAAGCCATTCCCCCTTGCCCTATCCCCAGAGCTTTCTCTTCTCCTGGGCTGAACAGCCCCAGCTCTCTCAGCCTGTCTGCAGGAGAGGTGCCCCAGTACTCTGAGCATCTTCATGGCCTCCTCTGGACTTGCTCAAACAGGTCCATGTTGTTCATACACTGGGAGCTCCCAGAGTTGGATGCAGCACTGCAGGTGGGGTCTCACCAGAGCAGAGCAGAGCAGAGGGGCAGAATCCCCTCCCTTGCCCTGCTGCCCACACTGCTTTGGATGCAGCCCAGGATGCGGTTGGCTTTCTGGGCTGCAAACGCACATGTTGATCTTCTCATCAACCAACACCTCTAAGTCCTCAGGGCTGCAATCAATCCATTCTCCACCCAGCCTGTATTTGTGCTTGGGATTGCCCCAACATGTGCAGGACCTTGCACTTGGCCTTGCTGGCCTTCATCAGGTTCGTGTGAGCTCACCTCTTAAGCCTGTCAAGGTTCCCTCCAAACAGTATCCCTTCCCTCCAGCATGTGGACTGGACCACACAGCTTGGTGTCACCAGCAAATTTGCTAGGGGTGCACTCAATGCCACCAACAAAGATGTTAAACAGCATCCAACACAGAATCCCTGAATGGGTCTGTTTGGAAAGGATCATTGTGCCTCATCTAAGACACTGAGATTCAAACATCCCTGCTCAAACAGGGTCATCCTGAAACACATGGCACAGCATTGCATCCAGACAGCTCTTGAATATCTCCAGAGAGGGAGACTTCACAACCTCTCTGGCAATCTGTTCCAGTTTTCAGTCACCCGTGCAGTAAAGAACTTCTTCCTCACATTTAGGTGGAACTTCAGTTTCTGCTCGTTGCTTCTTGTCCTGTTGCTTGGCATTACTGAGCCTGGCTCCATCCCCTTGACACCCTCCCTTCAGACACTGACAGACATTGATGAGGTTCGTTCTCAGCTGTCTCCTCTTGAGCCCAACTCTCTCAGCCTGTGCTCCCATAAGATACTGTATTAATAGTTCCAGGACCAAGTTCTGGACTCACAGCCTTTTGAGAAAGTACACAGAGACCCTACCAAGAGCAAAATCTGATTCTGTTTTTCTAGTATGAACTTAAATAGATGTTATACTTCATTTTTTCAGGGATAAGTGACAATTTCTTTAGTCTGGACTGCAAAACAACCTTTATTTTATCCCATTTTCAAGAAGATGGCACTAATTTAACAGAAATACATCATGGTGAAATTACAAATAGCAATTTTGTTATAAAAACAGTTGTGTACACAAAAATATATAAGGGGTACCTTTACAGTGCTCTTCTCTAGATACCTTCCAGAGATAACTTTTCAGTAATTGTGACTGGCAACCATAGTGCAAGACTCAGTCAGACTCAATAATACACTACATGAAGGACATATAAGACTACAGATTCACACAGCCATTTTACAGCACTACCTGCAAAAATACTTGCTAGAAATCTTAAATTATTTTTCAGCTTTAGAAATAGCCCCTAACTGCAATTAAATACTGACTGATGACTGGGCCATAAAAAATACATAAATTTAGATAATGTCCATTTCAAACCTTGAAAGAGAAAATGAGAGGAAAAAGAATCACCTACATGACACGTACTTCACAATCTAAGGATACAGGTTACCATGACTAGCTACATAGATTAGAACACGAGCTGCTAAGAAATCTAACAAACCTCACAATTAACCCTAACATGTAAAGTCTTCTCTGGGTTTTGCAGAAATAAAGAGAAGAAATAGCAAAGAAGTCAAACAGTTTAAGCAGCAGGGGATGACAGCCTCAACATCCTACTGTAGTTGCCAGCTCCAGACAGTCACTTCAGTTTCTTTTCTCCTTTGAAACAGCCAGAATCTCATGTCAGATGAAAGAAATTAGTGACACAAAGGAGTTTTTTGGTGACAGTCATTACCAACCCCCATCACTGCACTGGCATCCCTCTGTGTGGAATGGAGAAGCACAGCATCTCAGGAAGATGTATTACTCTGGTAATTTTTGCAGTCCCTGCAGAGGAGTTCAAAGACTCATTGGCAAAATGGAAATGAGAGCTATACTACAGCACACATCAGCTAACAAAATGTCCCTTCTGCTTTTGTGCTTATGATACAGTCAGACAGATTATTTTCATTTTAATAAAGAAAAAGTTAATTGGCATTTGAGGTGCTCTGCAATAAGCAGATGACATCACTGCCTTAAAACACCAACAGTAGTATGCACTGTCTGAATGTAAATACATTGCGGAAGGAGTAAACAGAGGCACAACCGTGTGGTCTCACTATTGAAACCTCCCTGGCAGTGAACGAGGCCACAACCACCCACCTACTTTCTTCTATTTACTCAATCTTGCATGTTCAGGGGAGAAACCTTCACAACCAAGACTCCTTGACACCTGCACATGCACACACACACACACACACACACACACTAGTATTCACAAACAAACAAGACCAAAAGTTCTAGCCAGTTAGTTTCTTCTTCAACATTGGCTCTTTTCAGCACTTTAGCTGCGTTTTCTCGTAGACTCCAAGTTAGTGTCAAAGTTTAGGTGCAGCACTTGCCCACTGAAGCAAGTGCTGGTAATGTTCCCGCTTAAATTAAAGGTTTTAGCTCATCAGCATAAGTCTTGATCACAGCCTAAGAAAATCCACTGGCATTGGTTACTCATATTTGAATACCAGTGTGAAGAGGATTTTACAGGAGAACAAGAAAAGCAGTGGGTTCAAAACGTGAAGCATTACTTCAGTATTCTACGTTACACCATGTAGGTACAAAAATGCTGTTAGCGAGGATTTTCTTGTTATTTTCTAAGTCCGTGAGAGACTTTTCTCTCTCACAGAAGAGGTAGCAGGGAATGTAAGCAACCAAGCCACCTACAACCTTGAAAAGTCTTGTTTATGGTATAGTAGAAAAATATTTTGACAATGGATGTTTTAGGATTTTGGCCAATCACCCCCAAGGGGTGGCGGCTGGTCCTTTGTCCAATTAGACTATGAAGAAAAAAGTCTATAAAAGAGTTTGTAAAATAATTAGATAAATCAATCTTGCTGCACAATTCCTGCCTGCTGGATCTTCTCTCCTCCTCCTCCCTATGGCTGCGGGACACGGTGATATACTGTAGGAACCAGGCCTGCGGTAATAATACCAAATTCCAATAAAATTGATGCCACTGTACTAGAAATGAAACAGGAAACAGACACCATAAAAGTTATGGTAAAAGTATAATTATTCCTTTCTCTTTTCTGTGGTCTGCACAATGGAAAATAGCCCCCCAATATCTGAAGTGGCTTGAAGATCTGCATGAGTTAAGGCCTATTTTGACTCCCAGCCTGCTTTTCTCACATTTACTTATCAGAGAAAAACACCCTATGCTGGTATCTCATTTGTCCACATCTGTACCCTACTATTAGCTGCAAAAGTAGTTTTCTTAACATTACTCTTGGTCCTTAAAATTGTATGTGCAGATACATGGAATACCTTTTAGGTAAACAATCAGAAATTAATGGCATACTGCTGTCTCAGGTAGAAGTTACAAATTTTTTCTGAGAACCTCTCCTGGGCTGTCAAAGACTCTGGATACCATTTTCTAGTTGGGTTATGTTACTTTATGTACCTCTCACATTTTAATACAATAGCAGATAATGAATCGATACATGTAGGTTTGATGAGCTGTTCTCAACTATCAAATTTTGTAGAAGTCAATTCTCATCATGTTTTGGCATTAAAAGAAAAGAAATGGATACCACTGCTTAGGGAAAAGGCTGGAATTGGAAGCGACATGAGCTGCTTTTGTTGAGCTTTAAAAAATGAAACCTAATAAAACAGCAAGCAGACTAATGGATACTTATGACTCCTGAGCTGTACCAAGAAGTCCCACCGAAAGTCTAATAAAAGTGTCAGCACACTTTAGAAACACTGTCACAGAAAATTATTTGTATTAGATAAGACCTGTTCTCTTTTCGCATCATCAATCATGAGGACAACTACAGGAGAAATTGAGGACACTTAAAGATCTAAGTTAACTACCTACAGATGCAAACATCTATCTGTATCTACAAATCCCTGGCATAAACACATGCTTGCTTCAATTTGAAGTGGAAGTCTTTCAGAACTAAACAGAAAAACCCCAGCTACATTTAGTACCCCAGGATACTGAATTAATACATTGAAAATATGTCAATTTAATCTAAAAAAGAGGGTACACAGTTCAGAAGACCAAGGACAAGTAGTAGAAAGACACAGGAGAAGGAAAAGACAGATGAAATCAAAATATATCTCCTGATTCTACTTTCAAAAATATTGGGAAAAGGTGATAAAGAAAAGTCAGAATTCTAGAGTCTCACTGGGCCATCTTAGATGCTAACAGAGAATAATAAAGTTTCTGAGTGTTCTCCTCTTGCCCTGTGGATTATCTTTCTTATAGCAATAGGCATAGAATCCACAAAATTCAAAACCAGCTCTGAATCTGAATGTGGCATTTTCAAACAGTGAAATATTTTACAAACAAGTCCTGCAAAAGGAATCTTCACAACAGTACAAATACTTGTGCTCCTGTTCACGCAGAAGATGAATACAATAAAGTCTGTCAGCATCCTGGAAATATATATGTTAGAAAGGCTAGTCTCAGTGTCTTAGTTCTCCCTTTACTCCTCCAAGAACATGTTCAAACAGGCATGACAAACTGTTCCGATTTCATGTTTGAAGCACATTACAGACAAACAAGCTCTCTGCTGAGTACAAACCCCCCTGCATCTTCTGTTTTATTTAGTTTTACTCAGCATTTTAATTAGTTTTGGTTTTTGCCTATAATTTTTGGCATATATACTCCTTTAGAGCCAGAAGGAAGTTTTAACAGATAAAGCCCTGTCTGCTCCAACACGCTGAAACTGGCACCATCTGGTAGGTGAAATAATTGTGGGGGCATATAAAATGAGACTTATTTTACATTTTTTCCATCTCAGGTTGTAGGGATAGTGCAAAGAGAATAGCACCTAGGAGAGAGGAGGCAGCTAAGAACTTACCTTGCCTATGAGCTTTCCTGAGTATGGGGAAATCTGTAGTGGTGACTACTAGCACCTATGCTATGCCATTGTTAACATTCTTCAGGACTGTGAGATAACCTGATTGAGCATCCATCTTCAGCTGCTCTAACTACCTGCAGGCCACTCCTGAGCCCTGGCATCCTTTAGTCCTAGGATCTCGATGGCCTGCTGTCCTAAGGGATTAACAGAATTTAGTCGCAGTGGAAGACATGTGGTGGGGCCATTATAATTAAAGCCCATTATTATGTTTTTAGACTGGTAGAGTGACAGCTCTTCTCAATACTGAGGAGACAAAAAGGTACAAATGCTTGGAAGAACAAGTTAATAGCAATGAACAGTTCAGGGGGAAAAAAAGGAACTGAAAGCCATGAATACACACAGAACTGTTTTCATCACTATCTCTAAAAGGGTCAAAAATATAAGGGACTAGGGATGAGCACTGAAAATAAAAGTGATTGAAGACAATGATCCATATGAAGAGAAGTGGGATGTCTTCTGTGTCTGGTCCTGAAGGAAGGCAAAAGAACATGCTCCAAAGGAAAAATAATCCTTGTATATACTCAACAACCCCTTAGCAAATAATTTTAAATACAAGGGGAAAATCTTTTTTCCCAGATGTGCAATCTGTCAAAATCTCTGTCACAGATACCACAAAAGCTAAGAGCTTAACAGGATTCTACAAAAGAGTATCATAAATACAGACACCATTATCTTTAAGCAAAGGTAAATAATGACAAACCACGCACATCTTCATTCCTCAGAGCTTAAATTAACACTCAGATGAAAGCACATCTCTTAGTTGGAACCCTTTCACTGTGTAACAGAGAGCAGAGCAGAGGTCTCCTATCAAGCATTGATCTAAGCCGGCCTGGCTGATGGCCAGGGCACACCAGTACAGAAAAAACAGGGCCAGAGCAGTTCTAATGTACGAGTGTGGAGGAGGGCTTACGCCCTGAAGCACCAGGCATCATCATCACTTAAAGTCCTGGATCTAGCTCAGTCCACTGAATTTATCTGATCCCAGCCATGGTCTATGCATCCTCAGTAAAAATGTACTCACTGAGACTGAGGCCTTCAATTATTCATTAATTCAGCTTTCCACTAATCTCTGAAATTGCTGATACTGATCACTGTCAAAGAAAAGATCATTTGAACACCTGTTAAACATCTGGCATTACACTGTAACTTAAGTCCCAAGGGCACAGGTTGTAAGTATTTTTGGGAATGCATATACCTAAGCAAAGAACCATCCTGTGTCTTCTAGGAAACTGTTTATCGCTGCGGAAAAGTTTGCAATTTCCTGTGCCTGTGTCAACTGATGGTCTCTAACCACAGTTACTTCCTATATACACACACACAGAGTATAAACCCACTGTTTTCATCCCATTAAAAAACTGCCAAGAAGCTTCAGTCTGAAGCTACATATTGGACGCAATCAGGAACTGCAAACATTACCTTCTGAAACCAAAACAGACAACCATAATGAGCCCAAATTCTGAGAGATACACTGAGGAAAAGATTATTCAACACTGAAAAGAAGATGGTTGGGGAGGGGGAGTCTAAAATGTTCTTTTGAAAACACTGATCTAATATAGGCAGACTATGGGTAGACATATTCTGAGCAGGTTTTAAAGCCCTATAGTATACTTAAGCTTACCTGCTTAGCACAAGGCATCAGGGACATCCAGCTAGGTCACTCTGATTCAGATGGGGTCTCTCTATACCAGTGTTCAAAAGATTATTCTTGGTTTTTGTGCATCAAACACTAGGTTAAGCTCTGAGTAAAAATCCTGAACTGCCAGATGTCCTTCTCAAGCACAAGCTCCCGTGCCAATAAAATGGCACCTTGCATGCAACAAAGAGAGAAGCACAATATTCTGCTTGGTAGACAAAATCTTGGCTAAATAGCAAGAGCTGAGAGGAGGTAAGAGACCTAAGGACTACAAACAAGCAGTAATATATTACCTGGTTGAATAATTCCTTTAACAACCAAAATATATTCCTCAGGTTTCTGATCAGTAGAAATCTCTTTGCTCTCTCCGTCTAAGGTCAGTATCTCATAAAGAATTTCTGAATTCTCCACCCCACAAAGCAGAATTACCACATTATCCGGAGGTTTTAGAACTTGTTCCAGAAAATAACTTCTCTTTTGATTCAGGCAGTTAAGAAGTCCACATGAGAGTATCAGGAGTTTACATTTATAAGACAGTAAACCGAGTAGCTCCTGGTGCTTGCAAGATGAATTCTCTAGATCGTAGAGTAAGATTCCTTCTTCATTAACTATGAGTCCAAAAAGAGATTTTAAATACAGAGCCCACTCTTCTGCTTCTTGTTCATATATCACGAGGATATCCTTCATGTTTTCTAGAGAGAAGAAAACATTTTAAAAAAAATATTTTCAAATTCATTTTGAATAAGCTATAAATATCAGACGTCAGATTGTTTGTTTTCCCCCTAATAAAAACTTGAAGTGCTGAAGAAACTACCTTCAGCAGAAATCACAGCTCATCACCTTGAAATGACAACCATCCCCTTATTTCTAAGACCAAGGCACAAAGATCATCCACAGAAATACTGGAAAAATAGCTCAGGATATTATGTTTAGAATAACTAGTATTTCAGAATAAATACTGAAATTGCAATGTAGGAAGCAGAGCACATTCACACATTCTGCTCACTCCTAGAGTCTTGACAAATAGGCAGTAGTATTAAAAATGGAACACTTAGCTTTTAATGACAGAAGGAAAGAATATATATTTGAACACACAAACATGATCCAACTTCATTAGAAAATGAATTGGTATGTTTAGGGTATTTTGTCAGCATGGTGTTAGGATAGTTATTCCTGATCTTTCTTTACTGTCATTATTTTAAGAAAATTACTTGAGACCTGACAAAAATAAACCTAGAACTGTATTTTTTCAGTTCTCTTTCCCTTTCCCTTTAAGATGTAGAACATGATGCTAGCAAGACAACTAATACTCTTCCACAGCGTTACTAGGGTGACAGTTCAAGACAGAGGCAACAGGCACAAAGTGAAAGACAGGAGGCTGCGACTGAGCATCAGGAAATACAGTGGGAGCACTGGCACAGGCTGTCTGGAGAGGGCGTGGAATCTGTTTCCTTGGAGCTACTCAAAAGGTGCCTGGATATGGTCCTGGGTCTAGGTGTACAAGAGAGCTTCCAGATGTCCCATCCAACCTCAGTCATTTTGGGGTTGGGTGAAACCATCAAAAACTGTGATTTGATGAGCAACAATACAATAACAATATACGTCAAGTCAGGGTAGCCTAACAGCCCTGGAGTAGTTCACAATCACAGCCCTGTGGAGCAACAATGTGAAGCTGAGGAATAGATACAGCTGCTGTGCTTTACCTGCACTGCGCTTCACGGTGTCCGCCTGGTGACTGACACCTGCCTGCAGTGCACCACAGCTCCTCTGAGTGCCTAAGCTGCTGTTGCACTGTGAGGATCAGGAGATACGGAAACAGGGGGTGTACACAGAGTTAAAATGTTTCTTGGGCACACAAAGGATGTGGACAGTGGGATACAGAGTACAGATGTAGCTAAGGAGAATAAAAATCTTGTCAAGGATCCCACATAAGTCCCTGCACAAAAGAAGAAACTGAACCTGTATCTCCAGTCCAGGATTAATGCTTTAATTATTGGACTTCCCTTCCTCTTAGAAGAAATTATTTCTACATTTTGTTCATTCATTCTTTACTCAGGAGATACTTGAAACAAAGTCTATCCAGCAAAGGCTGATTGAAACTTGTAGAATAGGGACACTGTCGTTTAGTCTCTTGAGCTCATTGTATGTCTACAAACTGCTTGGAGGACAGCTGTCATCTTTTCAAGATTTGTGAATGCTCACCCTTTCACAAAGTTTTCTGTCACAGGAAATCATAAAGGGCCATGCTCCACATTGGAACAGGTGATGATATTTCAAGATAACTAAACTCTTACCAGTACATTAGAGCAGAGTAATATCTCTGTATCTGGATAGATGACTACTGTATATCCCATGGTAAAAACAATCTGAAAAATACCTGTTTCTGATGAAATGCTGAAGGTTAATAATAAGAGAAATAGCAGTGGATTTCTCATTTAACTCAGAAAAAATTGTTTGGTTTATGGTGCTGGGATAAAAAAATCTACTTGCTGCAATGCTGTTTCCAGAATCTCATTTGATTTTCCGTAACACTCATAGACAGATGTGCACAATGTAGAAATAAAAAACTATGAATTGCTGCAGAGTTTCAAAAGAAGAAACGGCATTAACAGTGCTGTAAAGCCACAAGCTCTTTCAGTCTGGCCATGCTGTTTCCTATCACCAAAATGGAATCACCAAGTACCTTCTATTTTCAGTCCCCATTAACTAACAGCACTGTAGTGGTTCTTTAAAAATATGGATATAAACACAACACTTACACCACAAAGAAAATTTAAGAATTCATTCCTTACACTTTATTTGAATTTACTTAGTTCTAACTTCCAGCCATAATATGATTTCATATATTTCTGCAATCCTTAAGCAGCATCTCTTCTTCTGCTCTCAGAAATCTGTCCCCTAAGGTCTTCAGATTCCCATGAAGCGACTCTTAGCCTTGCCTTCATTACAGTTTGTAAACTGGGATTAATATTCTTCCCACCACAAGAGAGGCATTGTAGAACTCTTCCTATTTTTTTTTCTGCACTTTAGTGAATTCTCCTGCTTTTTCAAAATACTTTTTGAGAAAACCAGAACCGCATACAGGGTAGGGGTTCCTTGATAGGAAGAAAAAAATTTCTTTGGATATGCACATGGACTCATAAACACTGAATTTCACATTCACTGTTTAAGTTTAAAGGTCTCATTTTAAGCTCATGCTCAGCTGTGTTGCCTTCTATTATGATGGACTTGTGTCGCGATAGAGGGGAAACCCAGACGCTCAATATGAGTGATCACAGGAATCCGATTTATTGATTGTACCAGAACTCCTTATATACTAACAATAATAGGCTTTATGCATATTCGTAAGGGCGCATTCTAACATAGCCAGCTTCTCAGATCAGTAAGCTGCAAAGAATCTGTATATCCCGAATCTGTATGTACCTTTTCACGTAACCAATCTCTCACAGACTTGGGTTAAGGACAACTAAGCGGAATTGCAGGGAGGGATTAAAAAAGCATATTTAAATTGAATGGGAAACACATTATTTTATAGCTTGACAGAATTTTGGTGTCCTGATTGTGCAGAAGCAGCATCTGCTGGTGTCTTACACAGCACCCACTTGGCAAAGAGCCCAAGTATCCTTTCCCTGTAGAAGGAGAGCATTGGTAAGGAATGGTGCACATCTCATCCCTGTGCAGACTGGAGCAGGAAAGAAGTGCTGGAACCAACCATTCCGACAGTTGAAGAGCTCCCTGTGTGCTGGACATGGAAGAGTAAGACTCTTCTTAAAGAGCTGACCTAAAGAGTTATACAATAACTGTAATAAAAATATACACAGGGTATAAACTTCACCCCTGTGCAAACAAACAGTACAAGGCTTGAGTACTCAGGAAATTATAAAGATAAAAGTAAGAAATGTGCATTGAAAGGATAAAAGAAGACATAAAAGTCTTCTTCACTTCCATATGGTATATCTGCACCTGTCTGCAGCTCTGATCTT
>NW_008238448.1:673790-686756 GCF_000691975.1 Corvus brachyrhynchos | reverse complement strand
TGAGAAAGGGGTTTTTAAATGTTTATTGAAGGCTCAACTGCATTTTTTCTTAACTATATTGATTTTTATATATGAGAAAGAAAGCTTTATTTGTGTAACAAAGGGGAGTGAAATATATCTAACAGCACACTTGATGGAAGAAAGGCTCTGCAACACACATCTCATAAAGCTCTAATTCAATATGGTTGCCCTATATAATTTGTCTTTTCCATCTAAGTACAGAGGGAAGAGCCATGCTGTTGAGCAAGGGCTTTCATACTGGAGTTTGGTGCAATGTTTAAAGAAGCAAGCAGCCAAGTGCTATCAAGTTACCTATGGGAAACCAAGTGTGGGTATGTTTTGAATTATAAACTTGCATTTTTTTTTTGGATATTAATCTTCCTTCTACTAAGAGTTAACTAAGGCTTGCATCTTACTTACTCCAAATTGTATCAAAAGGTAAAGTATCACTATTTTGAAATGTTTGCCTGACTTGAAATGCAGAGTCAGAGTTTACCCTACAAACAGCTATGATGTCCCCTAACAAAAATCTACTCTATGTACTAGTAGCTTTTTCCTGTTATACAATGTTTTTGCCTTTAGAGATTTTACTAAGATGCATATGCTTGAAGGCAGCTTACTTGAAAATTAAAGCCCACCAAAACTCTGCCTTCAGAACTGTATTATTTTAACCTGAAACAACAAAAAAGCTCAAGTCTAGCTTTAATGCAACACTACCCAGTACTGAATGTACAGTAACAATGCTTAACTTTTCAACCAGAGTTTTTTCCCCTTCATTATTTTCATCTCTTACGGAATAATTCTTTGAATTTACTGCACTTGGAATATAATGTAAGTTGAGATTAATTTTGTTCCCTTGAAAGTTAATGTAATAGAAACTATCATATCCTGACAAAATTAAGCTGTGCTTCATCTGCTCCTATTTGGAAACTGACTCAAAGGTAGAAATAAAGTGTATTATTACTTGAGCAATGAGAAACAGTAAGAGAATTTATGCAGTCATCCATAACCTGAAAGGGGTTCTTCTGACAAGCAACACTCTTCCCTAGTTACTTGTGCGTGGTTGCCCAAGAAAGCACATCTCAACCCAAGCATGCACATCTCATGTCATCTGAAGGGCTCTTTGAAAAAATCTGCCAGATCCTATGAGACTACAGTGACCAAGCAGGAATCAAGAATTTGTGTTACATAGGGCAAAAGAACATGTCTTTTACGGCAAGAATTATATAGTAGGATACAGTATATAGTAGGAGAAGAGGGGTGAAAAAAAAGCAAGTCTACTAGAGAGCTAAAGGAAACCTCAAGAACTCTTCAATGCACCAAACGCACCAGGAAGACAAAGGAAACAAACTAAAAATTGGGGGCTCTTTAACAGATACCTCAGTTAGTGAATCTTGCAATCTTGTAAAAGATAATTTCTGTGTGCTTAGAAATAATCAAGAAGCACTTGGTAACCCTCATCTTTGAGAATAACACTGCACAGGTATCAACTCATTCCCTACCTTTTAATGGCATTTTAGGTTCGTAGGGGTTTGTAAAGGCTTGTAGATGATGTTCTTTACTTCTAAATATCTTTGAACTGCATTTTACTACAGTTATTTCCAAAAATTCAGCACTAACATACTTCATTTGACTTAAATAAGACTGATTACAATTAGGGTAGGGTTTAAAAATTGGCTCTAAACTTCCACTACCTTAGGATGCTTTGGTGAAAAAAAAGTGAGATTTGAACACCAACATTTACCCAAGTTTTAGTGAAAAGATGGATCACCTTGTTTCTCAGGGCTGTCCAGAGTCTTTTCCAGTTTGGGTACTGGAGCCTAACAACGGCATTCCCTGTTGTTCACTGAGCTGCCCATGAACTCCTATAACCACATACCAAGCCTGCCACAGTCAACCCTAAGAAAAAGGTAATGCAATTCTGTTTACAAATCCTCACCTCAATCCCAACAGCCTTTGATAACCGTGTGAAGAAAACACCCTCTCAAATTCTCCACCATTGTGTTGAGAAAGGACAGGATCAACTGCTAGAGAAAGCATAAAATTTGTCCCTTTTATTTCTTCCTGTCTCAGATGTCCTCACTTGGGGAAGGGAAGGTTGGCTGATTTTTTTAAAATACCAGTCTTAAAAGGAAAGACATTTGAGAAAGAAATGTATGAACCCTGTCAGTATGCAATGAACTACTGTCCATCAGCAAAAATTTGTTAAAATAAGTACAGTAGCTAAATATCTCAAAGGAGAAGTACAAAGTCAAGAAGTTCTTGCTCACTTTCTCATAATATATTGATGAAAAATCTGGGCAACATAAGTGATATGGAATGACATCCATTGCATCTTTCATTCTTTTGTGAATAGCAGACTACACTCTCCAAGATTACCATGAGTATCTTTTCATGCTAAAAACTTACACAAAAAGCAGCAGTATTTTTTTCCAGGCAAGCAGTGCCAGGATAGAGCTATTACAAGTTGACTGCACTCTATTTCACCCTATAGGATAAAACTGCAGATATAGTTAAGGGTCATGACACAATGACAAAAAATGGGAGAATGAGAAGGATAGGTAGTGAAAAGTAACCCAAACTCCCATCCTTGCTTGGAGATTGTCAAAACTTTTCTTCTAATCTCCAGAAGATTGATTTCCATCTGGGCTGTATGTAGGATGAGAATGACAAGCATACCTACTAGTCCAAATAAGACTTCAGAATCTGAAGATCTTTAATCTCTTGGCCCCTTGGCAATCTTCTACAAAGATTCAACCATTCATGTCTTCACATTGCTTGCCCTGATCACTAACAGTGATATGATAAAAACTGGAAAAAGTTTCACTAGCACTTCAAACAATCCCTGCAATCTAACATTTGGAAACAGAATGAGAACATTTAATTCAGCAGTAATGAGTGGCCTTAGCATAACAAACTGCCCCTCACCCACCTAGAAAGCATTGATTTTCCCAGTCAGCACACCTCACACACATCCAGTAAATGTGTCTCAAAATGCAACTCTAGCTCTTGGTTGCTGGAATTCTGCAAGGCAAATCCCCTGAAGCAAACCAAAATGCATTCATTGTGGGAAGGACAGCAGACAGCACTTTAGAACTACTTGCAGATAATGGAAAATGTTTTCAAGGCAGTTTATGTTGCTTCTCTGAGATGTTCCAGTAAAGGAAATGAAAATTATAAGAAGCCACTTGCAAACTTTAGAGTGAGAACACAAAGTAGCAAAATTGCTGCAGTGATATGGCACACCTGCTTCAATGAAAGGAATTATCCTAAAACACAGGCCATTCCTGCCCTCATTGTATCAGCCAGCAGTGGCTGCACTTCTATTCTCAAATGCCTATTTAACTAGCATGTAATAAGAACACTTTCATCGTTTATGTACCTTCTGCTGCTAATTGCTAAACTGTATGTGAAAACAAATACTTGTTCTATCTGTATAAAATCAAGCCTTATGTCTTCATCCTTCTTCTTACTAAGCTTAGTGAGGTCTGGAGTGGGCAAAATTAGGTTCTAGAGAGTAACCATTTTTATACAAATGAGATCGGTTTAGGCTTGACCTAGTTGGTTTTCCATGTAAAGAAATTCCATTGATGTTCCCTACAGTAACAACGGAACACAGAACCAAATAAATTCCTGGGGTATCTTTCCACAGCATGGACCTGGCACAGGTAGACCAGAAAGATACCTGACTATCAAACATGACAAAGCTAACATCGTGCCCAAAAAGCTCTTTCTCATGAAGTTATATGGCCTTATTTCCTGGTTTAAGCCTTTGTCTCTGATCTGTCCTATGAATCCTTACAGCTGCATATCTACTGATGGACAGGTGCTCTTGTTTCTAATGAGCAAGGCTAAACACAAACATGGGATATAGAGGTCAGAACTCGTTTCTCTGTTTCAAAGGAGACCTCCTCCTTTATCACAATTGCAACGAGGCAAAATTTCATGTCATTACAGTCACTTCCTTGAGAGCAAATCGCACCTTCCGTAGATTTTAGAGCAAAACAACCAGGTAATTCAGAAATGCTTTAGACACGAACAAATCATGAACAGAAAAATATATCATAATGACAGCATGAAGAGCTGGAATAATACACCACTTTTTTTATGATTACTATGGAACAAGTCTTTCAGGTCACATCAAAACCTGAACAAATCTTTAAAGTCACAGGAAAACCTGAGCAAGCTGTATCAAGTCTGCATTAACAGATACTATTGCTACTAGAAACAACCACCACCTGATGATTCCCCTTACACTATCACTATAACTATGGTTGTATAAATATGAAATATTAAAAAAAAAATCTAATTTCAAAATGTCCTGTTAGGGTAGACCAAAGTGTCCTCTTCTTTACTTTATTATTTTTAATTGCCAGTGTTTCTTTTACCAGGATCTCTTTAGATGTCCCAGCCTGACCTAGTGCAGGCAATTTTGGATCTATGATCACACTTGAACTCTGCTCACTTAAATTTAACTTCTTTGCTATTTCTTTCGCCTTCTCTCACTTTTTTCCTCTGTCCCCTTTGATTCCATTGTTACTTCAGTTTCTCACAAATTCTTAACTTTAATTTCTTTAAAATAAGAAACAAAGAATGGAATACACATTCTGCAGATATTATATAGGGAAAACATTCTCATGAAATTCAGTACATTCACCTCTATCACAAGAGAATATATCTCAGAAAATAGTGCTTATACGACGAAACAAAAACCACTGGTCTTGCAAACAGTAACATTTTGGGTAAGTTGCTGTGATTCCAGCTGCTATGGTCTGGGAAGGTCACACTGTAACACTGATGTACAAAACAAAAAAAGTGTCTTACACATTAAGTAGTCTAATTTGTACACCTGGCAGTGTACATATTAGACTACTTAATGTGTAAGACATGGCAGACACTGATCATCAGGCAATGTTTATCAAAAAATAGCACCATTTATTGCAATTCATGCTCAGATATTTCTGTGTTCCCTGCATTTCTAATGCAATCAAATACACTGAATTAACCATAGATGACATCCCAACAATTCCTAAATTACAGATTACCATTGACACTAGAAATCTGTAGAAATCTGGTAGAATTCTCTCAGAGCAGTCATAGAATGGTTTGGGTTGGAAGGGACCCTTTAAGACCATCTCATTTCTACGCCCTGCCATGGGCAGGGACACCTTCCGCTAGACCAGATTGTTCAGAGCCCCATCCAACCTGGCCTTGAATGCTTCCTTTTATGGGGCATCGACAGCTTCTCTGGGCAACCTGTTCCAGTGTATCATCTACGATTCTTAGGTTTCTAAACCTACAGCTTCTTTGCCACAAGTCAGCACAGTACTGAGGGAGGGCTTCTGAGATCCCACAAATTAGATGGCTCAATCTTTTCCTTCTTTTGCAGGCTGATTTTAAATCCATTTTTTAATGCATCTCATTTACTTGAGCATTCATCCAGAAATTTAAGTAAATGTGAGAAGCAGTTTTTGTTTGACGTATAACATGTCAAAGTTATGAGGGTGTAGAAGAAATTGTCCTCCAGTTTCAGCTCATTTCTTTCCTCCTTTTCTGACAAATACATGACAGTCACTAAAAGACCCCCAAACAGTAACAACAAAACAACCCAAGACAAATCTCTCATCAGTGCTGGACAACCACTTTATATTTTTGTTTTGACCTTTTAAACAGCATTCATGCTAATGTTGCACACAGAAGGAAGTAAATGAAGTAGAAAATCATTACATAAATGCAGCTTCATGAAATGAGCAATGACAGAGCTAACAGTGAGTTAGAAACCAAGCTAAATAAAACACTCAGGAACAACCTCAGTGGAAGGCTGACTTCTCTATATTAAACCCACCTCTGCTTCCTCTCTACTGCCTTAAGACAAAGATTCCACAAATTACCTATATAACAAACTACTTTTATTTCTGTCCATCAGATAAAGAAAACAACTTAGTTAAATGAATTCCAACCTGCCTTCACAAATTCAACCACAGGCCTGCAAATGATGCCCAAATACCACTAGCTTGCATGAGATTCAAAAGACATTTTTCCAATAAGCTATGTCCTTGGTATGATTTTAACACATGCAGTTATCTTTTCCCCCTGCAAAATAAATTCCCAAAATTATTACTGGTCCTAATATAAGAACAACTTGGAGAGTTACCTGGGTAACAATTTTGGGTCCTCCTCTAGTGGGGAGTCCTCACAGAAAGATTTTGTGTAACTACTACTGCTTTAGACCACACGGGATGCTTCCTGGAAATAAACCAGTTCTGTATGTTCAGGTTCTTGTGAACAGATTTGCCATACAATACATACATACCTGCCGTACATTGCTGTCACTGTGGTATAGCCTCACTGTGGGATAGAAACAGGGAAACTATGTCCAGAGGAATTAAGTACTCTGGAAGAAAAGTATCTCACCAGTCCTTCTACCTTTTCAAGCACACTATTCTCCATTTCTAGTTAGAAAGGTACAGAAAAGAAAGTGAAAACAAATCTTTCCTGAACAGTTCTTGAGACCAAATTAAACCTTATCTCACTACAGTCAGAGACCCTGTGTAGTTCAAATACAGTAAAACTCAGAAGCTTGGGGTGGACAGGCCAGGACAAAAGAACTATGAAGCATCTTGCTTTTTACATCAAGTCCCTCATTGTTTGACTAAATCTATGTAACTAAGTTTTTACTTTCCTCTTGAACATTCAGAAAAAGAAAAATCTTCAAAGATAACAGGCTGATGCTGTCATAGATCTATCACCATCATCACTATACTTGTATTTTATTAGTGTCTAATGTAAGACTCCTCAAAATCCCACAGTTTAACATGCTACCGAGTGCCAGCTGCTCAGCAATAACTGCTAGCACATTTGGTAAAGGTATGAAACACAATGTGCAGTTTTAATTTTCCTCCTCTGGAGTTTATTCTGCCCACGTTCCATTTTCCATTTACTGCACATTAGTGTTATAACTGCACAAACATCTTAAATCTTCAGAATCACACTTCATGCACACTGCCTGTGAAGGCCATAGGACCAGACAAGAGCAAGTCCAAAATACTCTCTTCAATGTACCCTGCATGGCTCTCAGGCCCTACTGCTGACCTCTGCACATCCTGTTTAGTAGGGAACACTACTTACCAGTGTGGAAGTAGCCTTGCAGCATTAGGAAACTAAGTCTTTATACAGTGCTCCCTGACCACAACCACTCAATGCTAAAATACACTAACATGAGCATGAAGCTGAGCTCCCACTATCTCAGGCACACTTGTACCAAAGCTGGTGCCTCAAGAGAAACTTTTGAACATGGCCACTTTTACTGAATCTATAGCTGGTACAGGCTGCAATGCCATATGCTCCTGTAGTGTTCAATGCACTTACAGGTACCTGGCCTGTTGTGGTCCACAGGCAAACCACAATAAAATGAAACATTTCTTAAATTAAATGCTATTATGATATCAAAATTCAGTGATCCAGATTTTAGCAATATACCAAGAAGTGAAATATACACAAACAAAACAACATGTTCAAGAGTCAATTTCAAAAAATGACAGTTGCTTAAACCCTTGAGAGACTTCTAACCACTCTGATCTTGCAGTAAGAAATAAAAACCTATAAAAGCAGAGGAACTTAAGTTTGGAAACACTCCTCTAAACACTACAACTTTAATAAAGACTTAGATTCTGAACTATAATTTATCCAGTACTGGACTGTTTTTTTGTTACACAAGAGTGAAAACTTCACTTATTAAGCAGAACAGATTGTTTTGGGTAGAGCATGTACATTTGGAAATTCAAATGTTACAATGCTCATCTGTGACATAATTGTGGTGAGAGAAATTAAATAGCATAATTGACTTTCACAATATTTTAAGTATTTTAAGTTAATGTTCAACCCTTGATTTCTGACAAAAAGGACTAGCTTTTCACAGAAGTATCCAACGTGTTGCATCCAATGAATGAGTTGCCACAGTTCAAGAGGACAGTTCTGTCTTTTAATGATGTTATTTAAGGCATGGTTGTGTTCAAAACGAATGCTATGCATTATTATATATGCCATTCAAAATGAGCATGGACTTAACAGCATGTGGGAGTACAAAAACTATGGTATACATTATGTATTTGCAAGCTAAGATATAGAAACATGGCTTGCCATTTCAATGAATTCTATAAGCATCAGTGCTGAAATACAGGCTGTAAGTTTGCCAATGAAACATAGCTGTTTTTAAACTCTCTTAGAAAACCAACTGACAATAGCTTGGCAAGAACACTAGCAGAAAATTAAAATGAAACTGTCCTGAATGTACCCTTTAAGCAGAAAATTCTTGTGTTTCCAAACTGCTAAATGTAGGATCTGGCCTCAACTTTCACTGGAAATACATTTTCCCCAATTCAATCATTGCAGACTGTTTCATTCAAGGCCAAATTAGATTTGGCCTCCTCTAAAATAGCTAGTCTTGAACAGGGAACAGAATGTATAAGGGAGAGAAACACATTTGAAAGTTTTCATGATAAGATTATTGTGTTACAAAACCAGAATGCGTGTATAAGAACCTTAAAGTTTTGATTAAAAACACTAGCAAAATTTCCTTTGATAGTGCACAGCAACAAGGCTTTGTTGATTAAATAGAGCTATTCTGAGACACACTAGGCTGGGGAATTAGCTTTCCATGTTTACAGGTAGAAAGTCTACAGCAACCAGAGACTCAGTGAAATATCTACTAAAAGACATCTCAGGGGGGTGGAGGAAATAAGGTATATTGAGTTTTGTGCATTTTTATTAGATTTTCCAGATACTACAGAACATCCTTTCCAAGCACGACCACTTCTATCATTTGATTAAATCTTTATAACATTTTCTCATAATATGAGCCTACCTTTAAAAAATACTTTTTAAAAGATTCAGATGAATTTGAAATGCAAATTACTCTTAGATAATAAAAGTAAGATTAAGCTGCTAGAGTTTACTTTCTGGACAGGCGAGAATCATTTAGATACCCGTAAAGATGTTGTGGTCTATCTGGCTTACTTGAAGGCCTTGCTTTTGTCAGGAAAATCCACAAACGTCAGAGGTTTATGTCCAAAAAGGGGACAGAGGAGCCCTGCAATTTAATTCGAGTAAAGGGAGACAGCCCACTGGGGCACACGCCTGCAGGGTGCTCTCCCTCGAGGTTTTGGAGGGCGCAGCCTACTTTTACCCCCAACTCCTGGCCGCACGTTGCCCTCTTCCTTTCCCCACTGGCTGAGGTACAGGGAAGGTACAGCCTTCCCGCACCACCTACCACATATTCCCCCCGTGAACCTACTATTTTACCCCAAAGTTCAGAAGTTCAGGCTTGATACACGTATTTACTTGTTTCAGGAGCTAAGCTGTGTGGGCTGTGCAACAAACCTACTGCCCAGAGTTAGTAGAGACATTAAGACCCGTTTCAACACCATTAACCCGTTAACACGCACACCTTCACCTCCCACAGAACGGTTTGTAAAGACATTAGCTTTCCTCTCACTTTGAAGTGAACTTGAATTGAGACTATAACTCACATGGATTGTTTATTTCAGCTCCCTCAAACAAAAGGCATTTGAAAAATAATGATCAAATAGTCATTTTTCAGAGGACTTTTTTTCCCCCCCTCTTAAAATGCTCCTCTAAACTGACTTTATAATGGGAACAAGTTGTTCTAGGTAGATACAGTCTGCTTGTACAACGTGAGATACACTGGCCACCTTCTTGGGAGTTTTTACACCAGCTCAAGCATACACTCCTGGCCAGCACTACAGACTTCGGTCACAACTGAATCACAGGAATGCTACTGCAAACATGGCAAAAAATTCTTAGTAACAAAATTCCTTAGGAAAATCACTTCTTCTTGAAGGGGTTTATACTGAATACTGCATATTTTCCAGTTCCCACTGTATTTCATATTTTTAAAGGGAAGCTAATCAAACTCAGAAGATATCTGGTTTCTGCTGTTCATATACTCTTGTTAATTTAAGAAATTTATTTCTGTCACCCATGCATATTATAATTCAACAAAGAGCAAGTGCCCAGGTCTTTTCTATCACAAATTTTAATAAATCAGAGGAACACCACACTTGTGGCTTCTGATTAAAGTACTCCTTGTTTTCATTTGGTGCTCACGATCATATTAGCATTAAACTGCTTTGAAGCCTGTAAATTCTGTATTTAGCCTTTCCTTTTTACAGAGGACACAGCACTACTTAACATGAAGGTTTTTATTTTCAGTCTTCAAATGACTAAAAATTGTCCATGTTCAATTCATTCCAGGCATACTATAACTTTTTCCTTTCAGCTATTTAATCTGTAAATGTTTCACAAATAAATGAAAATTATGAAAAACGGAAGAGTATACTATATGAAAATATGTTCAGCATATATTACCTTATTTCTTAAAAGTTTAATTCATAAATGTCATTCTATTAATTGTTCCATTTTTCCCAAGGCTTCTAGAATTTTTGATATTTTCCACTAGAAAAGAAATGCTCACTATTTCTATTGTACTTCTAATCTGATATTAACACCACTTTTTACTGACTACAGTAAACAAACTGGAATTATTTATTCTTCACAACTTAACACTCACCTTGTAGAGAGAACAACTAAAAAACAATATTTCTTTTTGGGGTTGGGTTTTGTTTTTTCTTTTTAACTGGAAACAAGTATAACAATAAACAGTGAGTGAAAATATCATTACTTCATTACATTTTGACAGGAAAATACCTTGCTTTATTTGAGAGACACAACACATGCATGTCCCCAACACTGAAAAATGTGGAGGATAAAGCACATTTGGGCATGAATTGAACTGTATATGACAGGGTCTCAGTCAGGTTTGGGGACAGGGGGTTGTTTATCTGACATTATTTCTTGTAAGAAAACTCTTTTAGGCATGTCTGGAGTAGGGGATCTAGGATCAGGCATTAGCTCTCAGATCCAGCTGCTCTATAGTTGCACCTTAACTTGGTGTGAGGGCAAAACCTGGTCACCCAGGAAAGCCTCTCTTCTGATGTTGGTTTCCACAGAAAGGAAACCCAAGGATGCAGGGCTGGACAGAAGCTGTGGTACACTCCAGCAGAAAGACCAGACACAGCCATACATTTCTTTCAGCTATGAAAACCTGAAAGTTTCAGCAACTCATTTGAAGTAAGTTTACAAGTAGGTACAGAGAAAAAACTGTGAAACTTGACAAAGGTATTGCATTTCAGCTTCACAGTCTTACATGAATTCTCTATTCCTTAAACAGAGGCAACCGCAGTTGTGAAAATTCACATTTCCTTTTCTAAAGAACATCGTTAGGTATATAAATACACACTTTCACAAACAAAAGCACATCATACCACACGCAAAGGAAATATTTAAAATGCCAACAGATCACCAGTAAATTTTACCAATTTTTCAAATGTTTTCTTTGACTTGCTTTTCTTTTTTGATTTCCAGGTTTAACTGTTGTAGATATCAATAATAACAATGAAATTTTGCACAATGAATCTGGACTTTATACAAACATACATCTCAACTGTAGAAATAAAAAGCCATAGGGCAGTACATAAGACAGCTGGATATGCTAGAGAGCATTTCTCATAAAAACCCAGTACTCTTAGCATGTTTTGAGGAATCCACTACTTCACTAACCATGGGAAACATGGAACATATGCTTGTAAAACCATCTCCTTTATCATCCTTAAGAACTTCTCTGGACAGGAAAGCTAAGCCCTGCATTGCATATTGCAAACACCACTATGCCCAAATTCTGCACAGAGCTCAGAAAGACTGAAAAAAAAAGTTGAACAGGCTTTGAAATTAGTTTTGTTCCCAGTTAAAAACAAGGGAGAGAGTGGTTTGCTTTCCTTTTCTAATCCCAATATATGTTACTGTGTACTTCAGAGCTTGAATGCCCTGAATCAATGTCCAGATGGCACACTAGTAAAACTAGTAAAACACTGATTTCTGATGAAAGTAGTAACTGAGTATCACTGAATACTGATATTCCAAATAGGCTATACTCAGACAGTAACTGTAGTTCCTAGAGATATGTTCAGAGTTCTCATTTAGCACAGAAGTGATTTCAAGATACTACTAAGAGGAACTGTACTTACTGTTGTAAATTTGTTTTTAATAGTATATAGTATTTGGCAATAAAGAAAACTCCTTAGTTATCAACTGGTCATACAAAAATGACTGTTTGCCACCCAAGAAGCAGTGAACCTTAGCCACAGACTGCAGCTATTTATAATCACCTGTGTAAAGTTTCAAGTCCTTTCCAGCTGTTAAGCATGTGATCTGAATGCAAATGGGTGCTTTCCAAACTCAGCCATACCTCTGCTTGAACTGTTCAATGTCAAACGTGTAAGACTCTTCTTACCTATCTGTACAAAAAAACTCACAGAAACATTGAAAAACAAAGAAATGATGGGGCTGGTAAAACCAATTTGCTTTAACTGTCAAGTCTGTGATAGCATAAATTATACACTGTGGCTTAATACAAAGCCTTGCTTTCTTACAATGCAGGGAGCCAATAAACACGAAATGAACATCAACAGTATTACGTGAAATAGATTCCAGTTTAAAATTTAAATCTTGGTATTCATGACTCCTTTCCTATCTTCACAGTCATTTCAAAAATTATTTTAAATACCATTCTGAACTTATTACTTTGTTTACATTTAATATAACCTAGGGTTTTTGTTTTTTTTTTTTTTCCCACAGTTCACAATGCAATAGGCTGATTTTGATTTATACAAAACATCAGGACAACTTTATTTTTTTAACAACAGCCAGAGATCACTGGACCTCCCATGGGGTTATAATTATATCACAACCTATTGCTGCTGTTTGCGTTGGGGCACTTAAGCTTGTTAGAGGAGATAAAAACATTCTTTATTACCTACAAGCAAATAAAGAAGTATATAAGCTAATCAAATGCTCAAAGACCAGTTTCAAGAACTATATAGACAGGGAAAG
>NW_008238448.1:670950-673776 GCF_000691975.1 Corvus brachyrhynchos | reverse complement strand
ACAAAAATGTTCTTCCATTTAAGAAACTGAGATTGCGGTTTTCTTTCATATTTATCATGTCATCAGTGATACCACTGAGACAATTTTTTAAATGTGGATGGTCAATTGCTTCTATGCAAACTTCAGTAACTGCTGCTTGCAACAGGGAGAGGATTAGAATAAGGAACACAGCTAGTTAGGATCAACTTTTGAATCTGAATGAGCATCCCAACACTTCTGAAGACAAATGATAGCTTTGAGGTACTTCAGTTCTGGCTTCTTTGATACTCCAATTACTAAAAAATCATTAATAATTTGAATATTACTTAATTAATATTGAATATGAATATTACGATTTTTATTATCATTTTATTACTGAATCTGCTTCAAAACTCCACCACTAGACCTCCTGCATTTTGAATCAAATAATTTTCTGAGATCTCTTTTTCCCTAAAAGTGAAGGAAGCTGAAAAATTATTGACGACTAAAAACTCAAGCACTCCCTAATTCATGAGAAAAACAAGAATCAAGTATTACTTGTGTCTATTCACTGTCTAGATTCCCTCCCAGAACATCTCTTACACAAACATCAACCCAGAAACAGTTGGAGACACAGAAATGTACATTGTGTAAATAAAGGACTGACAGTGAAAGATCTCAATGAAGATAATTACATTCCCGAGTGCAAAGAGGAGTGATAACTCCAACATGGCATAACAATGAAGTTATCCTGTCAGTGCCTCCTGCCTCAAGTGAAGGCAGATGTCATCAAAGATCCCACACTACAGATGTTTTAGCTCTACGAGCTACAGCATCTTTAATGGAATTTACATAAAGAAGTTCATCTAGGGTCTTCTACAAAGTACTGACCAGTTACAAGCCTGTCTGTCTCACCAAGCATCCCAAATAGCTTTCAGATTTGAGCTAGACTCGCCTTGGGCAATCCACCTAAAGCAACCTCAGTACATCACAGATACTGTTCCATCAGCACAAAACAGACCTCTATACACTGTGGGAAGAAAGCTTTGATGCTGTGGCAAATCTGCAGGAGAGAGGTCTGTGCGTGGAGGTTGGAGGTGGATGAGGCTTAGGCAAAGCAATACATTAAAAAATGACAGAGGCAAATGATGATGGAGTAGAAGGCCAGCACATCCTCTGCTGGCTAAGCCTACTGTTACTTGTTCCCCTGCCAACGTGTGGAACTGGCTGCAAGCAGCTGGGAAAGCAGCCATCCCTCTTTGGTGTTCTTACATATTGACTCAGCAATTACTCCAGCTATTTCATGTGCATACTCAGGATTTGACTGCCTTTATTCACCAAGATCCAGACTGTAAACTATATGCCCCCAGGTCATGCAGAGTTGTATCCTGTCATTGATACAGAATGATCACTGAGCATACGTCTATGATTATCAGAATACTGCCCTGCCGACTGTTCCCATCTACAAATATCAGTTTGCCTAATAACTGGGATAGCACAGGCATATTTGGAAATACTATTAAATGTAGTTTTGCTCATATATGTGACTTTTTCCTTTAAAGAAGCTCACAATACTGGAAGTTGGGTCTAGATAGAAAATAACCAGTAAAATAACCATACCCATTTCACCACCAGCCCTAAGTAGAAAGCAAAGCAGTACTGAGTTTTGATATTTCATCTACAACTAACTTATTATAAAACAGCTGGAAAAGTCACTTTGCCTTTCTTTCCTGGTGTTTTTTATTTGTTTAATGACAGAAGTAGGTAAAGATGGCTTGCAATGCTAATGTCATTACAAAGCTGCACCTGATAATTAAATAACTAATGTGGTAACTCTGATGTTATAAAATGATGCAAAACATAAAAGTACTTGGTAAAAAAACATGTCTTGACATCTGAAGCAGTCATTTAAAATGCTGAATCAGAACAGAAAAACAAAGCATTGAGGCACCTCTGCAGACTCAGGCCCTCAGACTTCTGTTTCTCAATTCCTCATTCAGAAAATGAGAATAAAATATTTTCCCGCCTAATAAAAGAATCACAAAAATAAAGCTAGGCTCCCTGCAAGCAAGTAAGTCAAACCTCTGGTATCGGGCTACATGTCATTCATTTCTTTTTTATTGAGTGCCCAGCTTGGCAGTCACTGGGCTTGATTTAAGTGTTGCTGAGCCTTGCAAAGACACATGAAGAAAATGGGAGCAGTAAATAGACAGTATTTCTGTGAATTAGGGAACACAACTGGGAAGAATGCGCACAGGGACATGGAGTCACACGTTTCTGGTTCAGATTAAGGACTGCCTCTGATTTACATGAGGCCTTTGTAAGTAATTTTAACTTTTCATCAAATTTTTCCGCCAGTCAATGGGACAATGCATTCCAACACTACCGAGGGAGTAACAAAATACACACGAACAGTTTTGAGGCACACAGGTATAGCAACAAACACCAATAAAAGCATAAACAAGGAATAATATTCCTGTGCAAAGTCTAGCACAGTTTTGTGGTACACTACAGGCTGGATCCCATATGGATAGCTGAGAGACTGCAAGAGGATGATCAATTTTTAATTAATAACACAACATGTGATCAGCCAATTAAGACTATCGATAGTATCGACGTATTAAGTCGATACACATGTAGGACCGAATTAATATTGCTCGTATAACTTTTCTTCTTACATTTCCTAACTTTTTGGTGGTACATCTCCTCCTCTTCAGCAAATTTACGTTGGTACTGCGAGACCGTAAGAGATGCATTAGACACCGCCTGCACTTGAGGGCTACTTTCAAGGGCAGGGTCTCCACTCCCCAACACCACGCCGGGACACAGCACCCTGTGGGAACCTCCCCGCCCTCGCACCCCGCCTCG
>NW_008238448.1:669861-670351 GCF_000691975.1 Corvus brachyrhynchos | reverse complement strand
CTGGGCCCCACCCATATCCTCCGCTAAACTCACACCCCCACGCACCCCGGCATCGCCCCGCCAGCCGCGGGGAGAGCCCTCTGCCGCCGAGGCTGTCTGGGTGTGGGGAGGAAACGAGGAGGAAGTCTAACCTTTCTAGCTGTGCAAGAGTGTTGGGGTTTGGTGCAAGAGTGTGCCCAGCTCACCCTGTGGAGAAAAGCCTCTCAGAGATGAAAGGCACCTAGGAGGTATCCCCTAGCGATCAGGCGTTCTGGTGTGGCATGATTACCATCTCCACAATATTGTGCCATGTATTTATTTTTTGGAGTGGCACAGAGTAGAGTAAAACAAAAACTAAAAAAAATCAAAACAAGCAGCCCATGGGAGACACTGCAAATGCTTCAGCTCACTGCTGCACTGGCCACCAAATTTAGTCAGGAGACATCAGTCAAGGTGGCATCTTCGAAGTTAAAAAGAAAGGCCAGACCCACCACAAGGAGCTGGTGTTTCC
>NW_008238448.1:611752-669848 GCF_000691975.1 Corvus brachyrhynchos | reverse complement strand
AAATATGATTACAGAAAAACTGAAAGTACCTTTTGAAATAAGTTTTCAAAGGAAGCAAACCTTTTCAAACCACTTTGTGCATAGATGTGTGCTTCTTGCTCACCTAGACTCCTGAGTTCACCTTCCATACCTGAACTTTTATGTTTTTCGGCTGATTTTAGAGAAACTTGTCGAAGGTTTTAAAGGTCTCAAATGTGAATTTGCTATGTACCAGTTTCAGTAATAGGGGTGTCCAAAATAAAGAGACTGCCTGAACTGAAGGAAAGGCTGCAGAATGAATTCAAGCAGTATTAGAGGAAGGAAAATTCATGCAGAGGCAGTCTTTATAGATGTCCTAGTGTGACAAAACCTTCACAGTTTGCAATCAACCACAAACCGCTAATTGCAGGAGGCTGGACTTCAGTGAGGGAACTACTTCTGGAAAGACTTTGCGCACTGCAGGGACTGTGTCCAGCTGAATTGCTTGGAAAACTGAACCCTCTGAGCTGTTCCTGTTTCTATCATTACACAGGTAGATGATTCTTCTTCTTCTTCTTCTTCTTCTTCTGATTATTATTATAATTATTATTATTATTATTAATGTTTCAGGGTTTTTTTTCAGTCACTTCTGCCAACATGTGGCTGGTTTTGGTGAATTTCTTACTTGGTGTGCCCTATCACACAGAGGAAACATCTAGCTACACAGACACTGGGAAAATCTGGAATAGATCCAATCATGTCAGGGTACATGTGCATCAGGAAGAGAGCCTGGAATACCTCCTGTTGTTCCTTGCTGCTCATTTTTAACCTTTGGATTTTATTCCTTTAAATGACAGGTATCTGGACAATACCTTATTCCAGTACTGTATTTTTGGGTGCAAGGGATGCAGCACTACAGTGTCAGTAGTCTTGAACTGTGAGCAGGATGAACACAAATGAGATATCTTATAATGGAGGATGCAATATGTCAAAGATAAAACATGTAGAAACACCACATCTGACTATTTTTCCATGGCAGTAATAATTGCTGCTTCCTAAAAAATGGGTTCGGTAATGTGGTTGGATGCAGTTGGGATGATTTACAGTTCTTAACTGCAAGGATCTTCGCTGTGGAAATAGGAATTCATGAAAAGAAAAACAATCATTAAATATAAATGTATTTAAATATAAAAATAATTTAAATGGAACTTGGAACTCTCATTCCAGTAAAAACAAAACAAAATTAGGGGGTTGTCCTGGGTGTCAGGATGAGGGACAAAATGGATTGTGACAGCCCAGTTATTTACATTCTGAGAGCCAGCACTGAGGAAATGAGTCCTAAAAGGAAGAACATTATTTGCTCTACTCAGATTTTAAACCAAACAACAGGCAGGCTTCTACTAGTCAAAGAAAGAAAAGCCTTCAGCAGAATCCAGAAGCAAGAGGCCCTGCTCCACAAGGAGCCCTTGCTGAAGCGTTGGTCAGCGCGCACGGCATGCACGGAGGCTTGCAGTGGCCAGGGTGAAACCTGGGCTCTCCTCTGGTGGCCGTGGTGCTATGTGTAGGGTGATCCATGCAAGGCTGGAAGGAGACCATCTAGGACAGGTTGCTGAGAAGATGGGGATGGAAGGTAGTGCAGGAATTGTGTTGTTAGATCTCAGTTTAAGGGAGGATAAGACTTGGTGAGGATTGTGGCGGTTTTAATGGACTGCTTTGTGTGGTGCAAGTTGTTTGTCATGGTGGCTGCACTTTCATCTCTGCCTGCTGATGGTGAGGCTGAGTCTGCTGGGTCTGTGCTTTTAGTTGGACCCAACTGAGCCTTTGCTACTGAGCTCAACTAGTTTACTCTTGAACACAGGTTTTTCCTGAGCTATGGTGCTGCCATCACAGCTTTTGAGACAGTGATACTGACCTGTACAGGACAATGATGGGAACAACAAGGGGAATGGTGAGCATGGTGCTGATCTCTGACTAGTTGCAGCTTAAGACAGTGTTAGGTATATTGAGGCCTACAGCCAGAAGAATTATTTCTAAGAGGAAGACAGCTGAATTCTCTAACTGCAGGGTTATTTCCATCAATTTATACTTCTTATACCAGCCCAGTCATGAAGATTTTCTCTGGTGTGGTGTTATGTCTGCATATGACTACATATTACTGTCAGTTTCAGCAGACTCCTACCTACAAATTAAGTTTGCTGTGGGGTCTGTCAGGTTGCGGTCTTCTCTACAAGTCCAGCAGAGGAATTAGGTTTCCACAGCTCTTCAACCTCGTAATGATTGCACTTTATATATATCATAAAGCCAAGGAATTTATAATTCATGCTGGAGGTGTAAGAACACTCACTGTTTCTAGGCAAGGAAAAACTACTTAAATTATTAAGCAACCTCGGCATGTGTCATGAAGCAGTGCTGTATTAGAGGGAAAACAAAGAAAAAGTCCATGTTAAATCATGAAAAACATGTCTTGGGAATGAAGTCAGTGTTGCGTTTAAGTTGCCTGGCTGTCCTCGGTATGAATTTCAAGCTTCAATTTTAATAAATTTCCGTGAAGTATAAGCTTGCTTCCAAACATCCTAGATTCATAACACTAATTTGGGGATAATTATATACTCCTGTAAAACTTTTTAGCTTTGGATTCTCACTGATCTTGTCAAGACTAATTTCTTTCTGATACTGCTTTTGTTTTTCCCTTTGTGAACATATTGCTATTGTTGGAATAATGGCTTCTCCTTTGGATATAGTCAACATTCAATACATTGCCAGTATAATTTCCTACACGTATTACATATTTGTTTTCCACAGGTTTGAAAAGCCTTTTGTCTGTTAAAGAGCTTGAAGTGGTTTTGAAAGCTTTATTCACTGTTCATTACTAACTTAATTTTACTTGCAGGTTTCATTGTAAAATCCACTGACAGTATTGCTAGGTTATACTACAATACAGATAATATTGCTATAATTGCTAACATAATCAGTTGGAAATGTTGCGTGTCAGATGATACTGTTAGTTTTTGTATCTTAGTAGGGGTTTGCATGTATTTTAGATTCAGGCTGTGTAGTCATGTTAGTTCTTCTGCCAGTGCACACAGATACTGCATTTTGATGTTCGATGTTACTGCAAGAATTAACATGGAGTTAGCTGAGTGTCCACTCTTCTTGTCTAGTGGAAAAAAGGAGAAACTAAGTACATGGCATATTTCTAAATATTGGTTAAATATTATGAAGATCTATAAAAGAATAAAAGTATTACTCAGTCTGTATGATAGCTTTCAAGAAAGCAAGAAAATTGTGCTTGAGACCTTCATTTTGTTATTTAAGTTCACATCCACTAAAATAAAAACAAAGCAGATCTGGCAAAGAACATGGCTCCAAGAGAAAATGTTGCTGTACACAGTAACACTCTCAGTTAAGGAAAAAATTGGTCAAGTGAGACAGATCTAATAGCTTCTTTCTTTAGTACCATTCTGATTAAATTGGTTAATGACACAGATGAAGCATAAGAGAATATAAAATAGGTGGCCTGGAACATAAAAGCACTGCCAGTATGTCATGAAAATGTTTTGTGTCATTCTTTAATTTCATTATTTTATATATATATATATATAAAATCTGTTTTTCCTCCCGTAGCATCTTCAGTGGTCACACCAGTGTTACATAGTTTTGAAAAAACTTCAGATGCGTGGGTTTTTTTTAAAGTTTTTTATAGGTATAACAGAGAGCAGAAATAAATTCTTCCCTCCCCCATCCCCCATCTATGGAATATAATTTAATGTCCAATAACCTGTTACTGTGATATAAGCTTTGGAATGCATGTACAGGTCACATTAATCCTCAAGATTTTGCTCAACAAAAATCTATGTATTGGGGTTACCACATTTAAGCCTTCAGTGATAATAAACTGAATTAATCATGTTGTGGTTAGAAACCAGTTCAAATGCTGTTTAGAGCATAAGAAAGTCAATGCTCCAGTATAATGCTATATAGCGAGATGCTCTTACAAACTTAGAAAGGTAATACCTGATGTGTCATCTATGTGTTACAGTAATTGTTGGTAAATACGAATTTTTAATGCCTGCCATCAGGGTTGTTTTATACCTCTGTTTGAAAATGTGTGTTGAAGAACTACACCACTAATAAATAACTTGATGCAGTACACAGCAGGATGTTAGAAAAATGTAGATTGAATTGATTAAGTAGACAACAGAGTGGTTTATGGATTATAAGCAGAGCTCGGTCGTAAATGAACTGCCGGTTTGTCTTGCCATATACAACCCACAAACAAAGGAATGACCAGGAAGACAATATTTCTTGAGGTCAGTTCAGACCTCCAATAGCAGTGTGTTTCTCCACTCCTCTGGAAGCATGTCTGGAAGCATCACTGGTTGCATACATACTGGATTTGTTACACATAGGTTACTCACTGTCTTTGGGCTGTATTCTTGGCTGGTGCAAGTCAGGTTTATTCCCTCTTCACTCTCCTCAAGGTCTATGGACATATCTTCCTGTGCTTCATTCTTTCTCCTTCTTTTCTCATATTGTAATTTTTTTTAAATTATAAAGATCTGCCAGTATTTCTAGCAAAGTAGTCACTGCTTGAACCACACAGGAGTAATGCTTGTCTCATCTCTAAAATTAATTGTTAAGAATGGTCTGTAAGATAGAGGAAGGCAATACTTGAATTGCATTCTTGAAAAATAGCAAGTGGCAAACAACAAAGAACTAATTTAAGATGACTTAATGGGATGGTAGCAACATGTGGAGATCTAAAACCAATGAAGTATTGACTTTGATGTTTGAGAATGCAGAGAGAAATATCCAATAATGAAACCAGAGCAAAGGTGATATATAGTTCCCAACCAATAGTCAGCACTCGCCTCTTATTGATCATCTGTGCCTGAGAGACTAAGGTGACCTATTTTTCTTCCCAGTGGCAATATAACATTATGCAGTCCTGACATTTTATTTGTGGAGAACTATTTGTTATTTTTCGAAGTGTAATTATTGTAATGTAATGGTTTGTTAAAACAATGTTGATTTACAGCCTCTGCCTGTTGGTTCAGTAATGCTCATACCTTTAACTATTGACCATAGAATTCATTTAGTCCAGATTATAGTCATTATTCTTCAAGTAAGAAATTCCTTTTCAGATACACTGAAACAGTACAGAAAAAAAATAACACGTCTATTAAGGAATATTTTCTAATAGCACAAAGTTTAAGTAGTTTGTGGTAGTTTTCAAAGACAACTTGTCAGGTGGCAAATGAATGACAAAGAACCTTTCACTGAAATGATCTTACTCACTTTTTAATAGGAGTTACTCAAAAACAGGTTGTAGAAAACACTTCAAAATGAACAGCTCAGTCCTGGCAGAACAGACAAAATAGACCAAGTGACCTAAGAGATTTTTTCTGAAATTACAGTCTAATTTGCCAATATTTTGCTTTTCAATTAATGAGAAAATCCAACAGTTCCTATTGCAGAAGCAATTTCAGCATATATTGCATTTCCATTTGCCTGCAATTAACTACTTGCTAAGATATAGTTCTTTTTCATATTTGCCTGAGCTAGAGAGCCTGAGGTTTCACAGGGCTTTTTTAAAGATTTTTTTGTAGAATGGCTGATAAATGTGATAAAGTAGATTTTTGTTTTCTCAGCTTCTTTTTTCCTTCTCCTGACTTAAAAAACCAGAAGAAACAAGCCACTCCTTAAACAAAGAAATTGAAGGAAGGAGTGAGACAATTCAAACAGGAAATGGAAATTACCCAGCCAGACTTAAAATATTGGACTTGCCTGTAAGGAAACCTGAAACTGGGGACGGATTTGAGAGGAGGAATGATGCTAAGGAACATACATAGAATGGTTCTTTAAAACATTAGAACAGAAAAACTTGTGAGGAGAAAATTAGGGTGTAGCTGATGTCTTCTATCCCCAAAAATCACTTGGTCCAGACTCTGCAGAGCATTTGCTAGTGATGCTGTTGGTGTCTTTCCTAGTGTCATGGCACTGAATCATGTGGATAGAGCCTGAATTTAGGAGCTTTTAGATAGGATTGCTCTTGAAATATGGTCACTGGCCCAGATTTTGCTGGGACACCTGGCTGGCAGTGTTGATTCCGTACTCCTGTTTGTACTGTTGCAGTACACGTGTGTGCATCCTGTACAAATGGCCAACTAAGTAGTGCAGTGCTAGGGAACTGAATGGGACCTTCAGACAACGTTTTTGTCTGAAGGTGTAATTAAGCCTTTATATGGCTTTGTCCTGCAGGATTAAGGATGGCAAACCACGTATTCAGTATGAATAAGCTGAGTGCTTTATTTAGATTGTTAATGATACTGATTTGGTAAAAATGAAGAAAATAAAGGTAAAGTTGCAAAATAGTAAAAAGCAAAAGGACAGAAGGTCAAAAGAACAAAAGGCTGTAATCAGGATTATTTACTGCGCAATAAAACTAATACAGTGCACTTTTTATTTAATCGATAATATCAGAGCTAGCTTATCAAGTAGAGATCGATGTTACTGACCCATATCATTGACCGTGGGCCAATCTCTTTGCTCAGCCTCGAGGGTTAGCCTTGAGAGGTGTCACCACCCAAGGGAAGGATCATCACACACCTTAGGGAGGAATGCAAGAAATCCCCACGGTGTTAAAGTGGGACTGGTCTTTTATAGTATAAATTGATTGACTGTCAGTCATACACATCTTTAGAGTATGTGTTGTCATGCCTGCTCAGCAAAAGATGCTTTATTGTTTAAAGAGCTGCTACCAAGTCTTTGGTTTCTTCTGCTTGACACTTCTGACTTTCACTTCCATCTCAGTGCCTGCACATCCCTACTGCTGTTTGCCTAAGTCAGAAGTACCTTGCCTAAGTCCAAGAAGTACCTTTCTTGGACTTCTTGTGATGTTTGTGATTTGAGATAGTTTGTTCAAGCTGGTCTCAGCACTCTTCAGGCCCTCCTTGCTCAATCCATCACTGTTAAATTATAATTTATAATCATTATCTGTTAAGTTCCTGGACAACTCAGCAGCCAAACTACATGCAGCTAAATAGTCTAAGCTGGTATTTTAAAATTGAGCTGTACTGTCTTCAGTGCAAATCAGGTGTTCTGGATGTTTAATGGTGCTCTGCAGCCATTCAGACTTGCTTTTTTCCATCTTTCTGCTGCCAAAATGATTTGCACTGCTTGTTGCTGTGTAGTAGTGAAAAAATGTGTGTTCCTGTACCAGTGGAGGCCATTGTATCCACCTTAAATCCATCAATAGCTCTGGCAGTTCATGTGGCACATGTGACTGGAAATGGAATGTCCCTTCTGGCATGTTTTTACACTAAGAAAGAAGCAATGTCTTCTCAAGGTTACATTGTCTTACAGATGGTGACATTTTGGGTCATGGTGGGATTCTTCCTGCCCAGTTGTAATTTTAACCTTCTAACCTTCAAAATGTTCTTACTGGGTGCTGGGATTTCCCAGCCCTGGCTGGATGGGGCTTTGAACAATCTGGTGGAAGGTGTCCACGCCCATGGCATGGAACAAGATAATCTTTAAGGTCTCTTTCAACCCAAACCATTCTATGGCTTCATAAAGGAAAGTGAAGTGTACAAATCTCAAGGATTTATGTTTCTCTTCTAGATTGTTTGCTTGTAGGTCACACTGAAATGTTTTGTTTTCTCCAAAATAATAGTGTTCTAAGGTAATAAAGTTCAGATGGTAACTTTAAATCCACATTTTAAAAATTATAATTTCTATACCTTCTTTCTCTGTGGGTTGATACTCCTCACTTTGCTGAAAGTTGTCTTGTGAATTCTGATCACAGTCTCACTACATACAAACATCGTGTGTGTGATATGATCTGGACATCATATGTCCAGATACATCACAAATATTAATTGATTTATCATCTCCTTGCCTTTATGAGATTGGAAAATATTTCTTATCTCAGTTGGACTGAATCTCTGTTGAGGCTGTATGGTTTTCAGTACTTTAGGAGGAAAAAAAGTAACAGTTTTTTTAGGAGTGTAGAACATGGAAGACGGGCAAGTCTGAAAAAAAATACACGGTGTACTTTGGTTGGTGCCTCATCCACTCTGGTGGAGCTGCAGCAAAGCAATCGTAAATATGAGTCATTTCCCTCTGTCCTGGAAAGAAAGAGTCCAGATGGTCTGTCAGACTGCTGGAACTTCCAGCCTGCCAGAAATGACTTCTCCAGTACCTGAGGCAGGAGGGAGGGCTCATTTGATCCTGCTGGCATCTTGTCTACATTGCTTTGCACATAAAAGTGCAAAGACTGAGGTGCAAGAGAGACTGACTTTCTTTGCACCATGTAGCCTGATATCACTATTTTAGGCTTTGTGGCTTGATAGAAAGAGGAAGAAAATACAGGATTTTTTAGCTTTGCAGCTTGCTAGAGACAGGGAGAAAATATAGCATTGAAAGCAACTTTTAAGACTTGCATGTTTGGTATATAAAGTATGCATTTTTCATTTTTCCTTTTTGAAGTGCCCATAAGTAGGTGGGTGCTTGGAAAATAGGACAGCATGATGAGAATGACTGTTAATATTCAACATGCTTTATATGCAATAGCTTTGCATATATTTGTATTCTAAAAATTACTTTTTTGGCCCTCTATTTTATAGAACTCTTGTGGTATATTACCATAATCAGTTTTTCTAAAGTCCAGCTTGGAAACCCCTTATTGTTAAATCATATCCTTCTATTTTGATAAACTTCTTTTTCTCACATTATCTGTCCCTCTGTGTACTCTATGTACATTTATCCAAGAAGTGGCCTGATCATTTTTGAAAGCCCAATAGAAGAGATTGAGAGATGCTCAGTGAGTAATGCTTTTGCACCTTTAGCCTCTTGTAGCAAAGAGAACCCAGTGGAACCTGGCATTTTTGAGAGCTATAAAGCTCTGGGTAGCACTGTTCCATTTTGGAGGGTACATAGTAACATCTTACACTTTTTATTGGAAAATAAAAGCGAGATAATTTTCTGTCTGAATATATAATGTATGAATGACTGCTTTTGAGACACTGATACATAAATTATAGATAGCCTTTCAGATTCTGCACTATGTATTATTAATTAAAAACTGAAGATCTTCATCTACACCCTGATATCTAGGCCACTGGAGAACATATTTTAGTGTTGGGGACTATATAGCCCAGGCAGAATGCAATAAAATGCTGCCATTTTGTTGTTTATGGGTAGCATTTTGGTAGACAAAATGGCCAGAACCTTCTCCTATTACAGTGGACAGCAGGTGTTCTGCTCTATGAAGAGGAGGCGTGAACAAAAATGAAGCTGATGTTTTATTTTCCTTTGCACGCACACAAAAAATATGAAGAAATATTTGAATCAGGCTTAGCCTAAATTATATAATTTACCACATGGCACATTAGGCACTAGGAAATCTGGCTTTCTGTCCTTCACTCTGTCGTCCCATCCCCTCTCTTTGCAACAGATTTTAATGTTGTTTGATGGGTGTCGTAGTTGCCTGTTAGAGTCATTCTGAATTACAGGTTTAGAGGGCAACTGATGAAGATGATCAAAATTGCCAGATATTCTTAATAGCTGAGCTTCTAAAATGAAATCAAAGAGGTACATAACAAGGCACGTAATCACAGCAAGCCATAGTTAGCAGCAATTCCATTTAAATTAAAGTGGAAACAGCCTGTCATTGACAGTTGAGATGTTGGCTAGTGATGGTAGACCCATGCTGAAGAGTGAACATGGAGAATGTCCATTGCTTGTTTCTAGTAATCCGAGGATGTGCTATAGCCTTGAATTTGAACAAATAGCCTTTGTCGTGTAAGGCAAAATTGAATAAAAGCTAATATCTGGCATATGTCTACAATCACAAATTTAACAGCAATCAGAATATGTCTGCCCAGTTCTGCACTTTATTTTTAAACTAGTTTTACATGGAGAATTACAGATGGTTTTGTGTGTTTGCATTCTATGAATCAGTTTTAACTGCTACTGTAATGCATGTTCGTGTAGCTTTTCATTTTTACTGACAGAATTGTTAATGCTGGGACTGTTACACAGCTGGGCTATGAATCTTATGCAAAAGGCAGGCAATACAAATGAAGATCAATGCAAGATACAAACCCCAGACTAGAATGAGAGCTTCATTCATCCTATAGCTTATGCACTGGGAACAGAGAAATCATTCTCTGAGAAAGAGACCACCTTTAGAACCTGTACAGATCTGTCTCACAGACCAGATCTTGTCACGGCTTCCTTAAGCAAAATTTCCAGAGATCCAGGGGAATTATCACAGCAAGACTCAACTTCCCAGTGTGCATACATGGTAAGTTAGAATAGAAATTGATGTCTAGTTATTACTCATCTCAGGCAGTAAGAGTAACAACCATTAAATAAATGGTTTTTAGTGATAAGAAGGTAAAATAGGTATCATCTGCTGATGATCCAAACAATTTTCCCCCCATCGAATACTCCTGAGCTTGGAAGTAGCTGCCTTATTAAAGCCTCTCTTAAATGCAGACAGCTTGTTTATGAGTTGGAACCCAGCTACCAAACAGCCCTCATGTTAATATTTGAATGAGTTATTTTCTGATGAATAATCTCCCTGCATTTCATTGCTGGCTAAATGAAAATGGAAGGAAGGAGTTGGGGGAGAAAATTTGTGTGATTCTGTTGGACTGTAGCAGGGTAGCTTCTGGGATTTATAGGTTGCTTAGCCTCATTTTCCTCAGAGAAGGAGCTGATTCAGCAGTGTCTCTTGTGATTTATGCTGATGGCCTACTGCCTGTGCAGTCAGCACAATCAGAACAATGTGATCACCCAGTAATGCTACTTGGATGGACTTTTAACTTTGACCCATGAGGTACCCACATTTGGCTGCTTTGCGGTGGTTGACAACAGGAGGACCCCAACCAGGCAAAACCCCCAGGATTTCCAAAGCTTCCAATGATGAAGCACAATAGTTGTCTCCATCCCTCACTATTCTGCTCCCATCTGCCTTCTTTACTCATTCTTAACTGCTGCCTCCTGATGCCTTTTAGAGAAACTGGTAGGTCGTGGCTGCCAGGGTTGACCTACCCCAAGTGTGGCAGTGCATTGCTGCGTGCAGGTTCAGAGCAAGCTGTGGTGCACCAGGGCATGAGTGTATGAGCAGCTCAGGGAAGAGGGCAGGGGCTGTGTCAGAGTGAAAAAGGATGTGGCACTGTAGGGCAGAGGAAACATCTGAGCTTCTTCTATTTCCAGATTCTGGGAAGTTCATGTTGCCAGAAGCTGTCCTTGTCATACCCTGTGAGTAACCCTCAGAGGCACAGTGATTCAGAGCTACCCCTCTGAGTCATAGGTCAGCAAAGTGACTTTCATTAAATACTTCTCATGCAGCTTCTAGCTAGAGTGGCATCAAGGTCAAAAATTATGCAGATCTGAAAACTGATAGAAACACATCTGAAGTTACAGCACATAGAAATAAAAACTTTGGAAATGAGATTGAATCTGGGATACTGAACTTCGGACAAGACTTTAGATACAGACAATGGATGGTATCTACCACTTTTATTTCAAAATTCTGATGCTAACTACTATCAGGGGCAGTGTTCTGGACTGGATGTACAAAAGTCAAATACAAACTTACAGTACCTTTCTTTGCTACTTTTCTGTGCTCCAGGGGACAATAGAAGTTCATTTTTCTCCCTTATCGGTAATACATGACACCTTCTTGTGTCAGTTCCTACATGCAGTAGTATATACACATAGGTATAATCTTGTAGTGGAGCCAAATTTCTCACCCACCTATCCTATAAACAATTTATGTTATTTTCTGTCTCATATGCAGAGTTTTATGGTGCATGTGCAGATACAAAATCAAAGGACTCAGGCAATGCTGACTTTCCTGTCATGTTGCCTTGCTCCAGGATAAATTGTGCTGTTCTTTCTGTTAGCATAGAGCAGTTCTGTGGGCCTTGCCTTTTAAAGATACTGTTTCAAAACAGGCTTTTTGGAAATAACTATTGTGGCAGCAGGATGCTGAGTGGTGTGTGGGCTGTGTGAAAGTGGCTCAGGGATGTGAAACTCCAGCATCATGGCTCGTAGGGATTATTGGACCCCAAGCAAATAATGCAATAAAAGCTATGCAGTGAAAACAGTCAGTTGCTGACATTTATGATAGAGAAAAATAACAATTATTCCTCTGAGCCCTTTCACCCATTATGCTTGTGCAGAATGGGGAAGATGAGACACAATGCTCAGCAACTGTATGCAATATTGTGTATTTGAAATCCTCAAAGCCAGGATTTTATCACCAGAACTAGAATTCTGGTGCATACTGAGGAGCCATTTAGTCATATGGTTTTTGGCTGTGGTTGTGGCCAGTGCTGTTTTAAGAGAAAGAATAGTAATTATTTTCGAGGTAGATGGCTTAGGTGGAAGCTGTGGTGCAATGTCGGTTTCCTGGTGTTTGACTAAAGCAAGTAAAAATGAAAGATTTAGCTTAAAAAGCCAGGCAATAGTAAACCTAAAAACAATGGCATACTTGTATTCCAGACAGCTGTTCTTTCTGGAATTTTGCTCTATTGATCATTCTATTTCTCTACTTTCTCTTCTCTTTTCTTTACTTTTGAAACCTATGTAGTTAACCAAGTCCACTGACAACATATATGTACTCAGAAGGATGAAAAATTAAATGTCAAAATATAAAAATGTATGTTTATGTATGTATGTATAAAAAATGCTTATCCACATGCATATATACATCTATTTATTCAGATACACTTCTTTAAAACAGTTTTGAAACAATTATGTAGGATAAATGGTGTTGGTAGAATAATAGTTTTAGTGGCAGCCATTTGTTATAGTTTAATTGCTATGCTGTTCATGAAGAATTTGGTGCATTTCTTGCCATCTAAGCTCATGTCACACCACACATCATACCTATTTTGTATCTGAACCACTCATGTTTGGACAATACCTGGAAAGTGTTGTAAACCCTTGTAACAGATTTTTTTCCTCCTATATGTTTGATTAAATAAAATCAGGGCTCAAAACTGAAACACATTAGAGGTGTTTTGGTGTTTGAATTGACCCCTTCTAAGTAGTTTTATGTATTAATTTTGTTTCTCATAAAATGTCAACACTATATATGTAGATTTATGTGTATCTGTGGATACTGCATAGATGTGCTGTACATATATGCACACAGGATCTTTGGTTACACATAATAATTTTGTGTGCCTCTTCTGTTTATCCTCTAAAAATTGAGCAGGAAAATAGTTTTGAGTCAGGCAGTTAGAATTATAGATATGGTAGACAATTATGTTTAAGTAGAGATCTAAAAAAAAGAAAATATGAAGGCTATAAATATTGGCCATATTTTTAAATGAATAGACACAGCGCTCCTTCCCACATCCAAAGCTGTTACTTTATATTTGGAAAGAAAAGTGATACCTTTATGAAGCACACACATGCATCTCCTTTGCTGAGTTACCTCCGTACTCAGTGAAGACCATATTCTGTCCCCTTTCCATTTCAGTTAAACTGTAGGGGAAAATCCTTTCTTTTTTAAGTACAGCAGACAGGTCCCATTATTAGTATGTTGTAATAGGACCCAGCAGGTGTTTCTCTCAACAAAACATTTCATCTCAGTTGGATATTCTTGTAGAAATATTAAAAATACGTGCAAATACAATTTGATATCAAAACATAGCAGTACACTGAAATACTTGGTCACAAGTGGGGCGAAGGGTTTAAACTTGAAGTTTATCTCTCAAACTTAGAGAGTTCCAAACTCCAACCTAAGTCCAGAGCCACGAGTAAAATTTGTAATGTGAAACTAGTGCAAGTCTTAGGAGATCATCTTATTATTTAAACATTGCAGGTAACAAAAATTTTAAATTTAAGCTCCAAGCTGTTAACTTTTTCAATTCACCTATTGCTATTTTTTCCTGTTGAAAATTGATGCTCTTTATTTAAATGAGTTGATGGCTGTAGCAAGGCAGGTGGGGATCACTTATGCTGTATGTTATGTGGGAAACAGGGACACAACATTTTGGTGTTTTAGTGCAAGGGAGAGAACAGAAGGACCCTGTAAAATACACTAAATATGCAAAGAAGCATCATCTGGGTGAAGAGATATGAATGTCTCACTGCAAAGTGGCCATGATGTTGGATCTCAAATAGACAGGCTTGTGTTCACTTGGTTTGGGGCCCTTAAAATACCTCCTTTACTGCCTTCAAAGTTCTTTTATTACTTGGATTAGGAAGGTAAGAACTGAAGATACCACTGACTTGTCTGAGTAAAATCTTTTCCTCTGAACAATATATGTCTGCCAAGGCAACAACTAAAATGCTCAGTGAAAAGCATTCTTTGGTTTCTGTAAAGTTTTTTAGTAACGTGGCCACTTGAAATGTCCAACAGAAGAGTCAGATGGAATAAGTGTAAGAAATCCTTTGCGTGGTGTTTGCCACCCCTGGCAGTCTCCAAATCCTGGACTGCTTTGGGTAAAACATGTCAGAACTGCACCACCACCCCCAACAACGAAAAATGAAAAGCATCAGAAAAGCAAACCAGCAGAGAGGAAGCCCACAGCTTGTGCCTGGCCCATCAGAATCACATGAAACTTAAAGTGCACATGATCTCTTTGAGTCTTTGTAATTGCTTTCTTTTCTAATCCTGGATGCACTTAGAGGTAAGTCAGAGCTGCACCATGCAAATCTTCAGTTTTTTGAGAAGTGAAAACTATGATTCTCATGGACTCTACTGACTGCAATACTTGACCCATAAGAAAAAGGTATTGAATACTATTAATATTTTCCAGTAATGCCACAAATTGGCAATGTTGCAGTAGCAATTAAACTGAGGGTGTTCTAGTCAGGGCACAAGGGATGTCCTGTGGTTAAGATGAGACATTATTGGACCATTTTTTTGGATTGAAGCTTCTTAGCTCTCATTCTGCCAATCTTTGATGTTGTAGCTAGTGGGAAATGGAAGAAATATGCTTGAAATTATAGTTTCCCAACAGATTGAAACTTTTAATTTGAAAACTGGCCCAATCACAGTGACTATTTCTTCAGAGGGGTAGAAACCTTTTAACTTTTTACAGCCTGTAGCAATTTTTCTAATTACCCGAGGCATTTACAGTGTGGGATGACATTGGGAAAGATACATAAAGGATTGGAGGATTTATGAAAATAAAGTAAGCAAGCACATTTTATGGCGCTCCAGGAGTAGCTGGAGTCAAAGGTGAGTGAAGACACTTGACTGTAGGATAGATCTTTTGTTCCCACTAATTGTCAGACCCAAGACATTTATCTTTAGATTTTTTTCCGTACATCCAACAGTTACTGGATTGAGAAGAAATCATAGCCTGGATGCAGGCCTCTAATGAGCTTAGTTGCCCTCTGGCATGCAGAGGGGGGAGTACCTGGCTATCTATTCATACTGCTCTGTTACAGTCAATAAGAATGGTTGTATTGGCTGTCAAGTTGCAATTCAAGAAGAAAACAGGCCTCTCTGATCAGGTGTTAGAAGCCACCAATAGTTTCACTGGTGGATGTTGTATAATAGCTGAATTCAAGATGCAGACATCTCACATACTCATTGTCCTTTCTGTTTCCTCTTTTACTGCTGCACATAGTTTCTGGTCAGTGGCCTTTTGCCATCATTTCCCTTCCATCCTTCATCTCTTGCCCCCTTTCGTCACTTCCCTTTTGATGTTTCTTCATTCCTGTGTTCTGCAGGAAAACACACAGTTGCCATAATAAGAACCATCAAGACTATTAGAGAGATGTTTCTTTGATCTTTTTCCAATAAAGTCATCACAGGAAATTTCTAATTTGTTCTGAAAGAGCACTCCATAAATCTTACCACTTTTATAATCATCAACCTGGCATTTCACAGGGCTGCTTGAGAAATTACTGAATGCATTTAGAATGCTATGGCTGTAAATATAAGGTATTCAAGGGACAAATCTTCTTCAAAAAAGCATCCACTGATCAGTGGATGGTGAAAGTTGTAAATGCATTATTAAGTTGTGTTCAGTTTTCTTATTTTTAGAATAATTAAAAGTATTTTTTTCATTCATAAAGACATTTTTGAGACAATATCAAATATTTGGAGAAGTACAAGTACAGAGAGTCCATCGCTTTGTTTCTTATTCATTCTACCCATACTGTGCCTATAAGAAGTGAGAGAATTCCTTTTCTGAAGTCTCTTCCAGTGTAGGCAGATTAGGCCATACACAGACAGAACAGAAACAGAAATATGATGGAATTAATGTAATAAATTGTTATTTTCCTGGTTTACTAATTTTATATAAAGCTGAAATAGTTAGCTGTTTGTTGTCTCCTTTTTAATGTGATTACTGCAACATTTTTCTCTTTCTTCATTCACTTTGAATAGCTTCCTATCTTTTCCACACTGAAGCAGCAAAATAATGCCCCATGAAGCCTGGGTTCTATGTGAAAGGTTTCAGTGGAAATGGAACCTGAGAAGACTTCAGTCGTCCTCTTCAATCTAAAGGATCTATAGGAGCAACTCAGCCGGTTTTCCTTTTGTCACTCTCCCTGTGCCTGTGCGGTTTGTGAAGCTGTGCAGGCTCCCTCTGGTGGCCCAAGGCCACTGGCCATGCGAAAAATACCGTCTGCAATAGGGAGGTAGAATATAGGAGTTTGATAGAGCGGGTTAGTTCTTAGATTAGGCCTTTTATTTGTGGGGACTGTCGTTAACAATCTAAATTTATATAAGCATATGAATACAAAAAGTATTACATATAATTAAACATAAATATAATAAGTATAAATTTGTCATGATAGTCTAACAGTCTGTAAGTGAAGACTCCTATTTCATTTAAAAATATTTTGGGATCTTAGTTGTTATCCAGCAAACCAAGCATTGTTACTTCCTTCCAAGGATTGCAAGACCAGTAAAGTTCATTTTAGCAGTTTTTATCATCACACACTGATATGAGGGCCGAAAAGGAAACAACCATCTTGCCACTAATTCACATTTCCATTGCTAGTGCTGTTCTCATTTCTTTCACATTTGCTGTTACGCTTTGCAGAGCTGGAAAGTTTAGTGAGTTTAGTCGTTTAGATTCCATATCAGCACATTTGAGTGTTTGTCCTTTCCTCTGAATGGCAGCTGTGTGGGCCACATGCAACCCTTTTTCTTCTTTCCTGCTTGGGGCAGACTGTGAGTGGGATCCAGGCTGAGCCCTCACTTGTTCACAGTTTGCAGTACAGATAAGACATAATTTGTAAAGCAGGGCATGGCAGTATTGACCAGAATAAAGCTCTCAGGGCATCTTGAATGCTTTCATTTCTACACAACGTTTTTCTAACCTTATGTTCTTTGTATCTTTTGTTATGTAAGTTTTAACAGCAGAGTTCAAAGTCTGAATCTAAATTATGAACCACTTCTTTTATAGTGTTTTCAGGCTAATTCAGTCTATTAACATCAGTGGTAGCTATGGTCTTCATCAAAAGTAAATCATGCTCTTATATAACATTCAGAGCAGAAAAGATAAAAGACCACCTCCATTCATGTTTTTAGAACTACAAAATATGTTATTATTTTTCTTACAGTGATTTACTTTCATTCTTTGTATGGAGTAGTGTAAAAGTCAGTGTTTCAGACCCTCTCCAATACTGGATTGTATCAACAGATACTTTCTTAATAACTATAAATTCTGTATTGGCAATCGCAACAGAAAGGAAATTCAGTCTTAACAGCAAGAAGTACATGTTATTCCAAAAAATATGTCAGGAGTCCAAGGTCCAAGAAAAGCAATTTAACCTAGTGAAAGGTGTTTTGTAGTGGGTTTCTTATTGCTAATTTTTAAATTTCCCTAAAACTGGTGATGTTAGTCCAGTATCCTACTAAGCATAGACTGGTGTTGCCTTTCCTGTAGCCAGGACAGCCGGTGGAACAAAGTCTGTAGTAATGTACTTCTGGGAGAGGATGCTCAGCCTGCAGTGCAGGGAGAGGAGGGGAACAGACTCAAGGGCATGACAGAACTGTCAGGGGACACCAGCACTCAGGCTCTGCACTCTGCACTCAGGCACTGCACTGGCTAGCTCTTTCAGAGCAGCACAGAATGTATGACTTTTGCCCGTATTCAGTGAATTCCAGTGGTTGCCTGCCACCCAGGATCAGCAGCCCTGAGCCTGCAAGGTGGCACTGCACTGCAGGAAGTGACTACACTTTCATGAGTGTGAGGACAGCTCAGCTACCTTTGCCATAATAGCCATCTTTTCCTCTTGTCACTGTCATCTAGAAAAGCAAAAGCAAACAGACAGAAAAACAAATACACACAAAAAACCCCCACCAAAGCAAGCACCAATTGCCTCTTTTCACAATTATCTAGTGTAGGGCATCCCTGTTAATTGGTTACCTTGGATCACAAGTGATCTGAAAGCACATTGATTAGTACACTGATAAAACTTCAGAGAGTTCATTGGTAAAATGTGCCAAAATTCTGATTGTGGTGAATCCATCCGATATGAATTGACCATAAACCAGACTGAACAGTTCCTGAGGCTTTTATGAAACATTCTTTAAAGAAATTCTAGGGGGGAGAGAAATAAAAAGACTGAAAGAGTATATGTGACATTTTGAGTCTCTGCATGCTGCAGTGTTTCTGTAACGTGTCTAGGTTTGTTTTATGAGAATTTTGCTTTGCTCCTAAACTCTATTTTTAATGAAGCACAAAGAATTAAATAAACAGACCTAGAACTATACTATATTTTAAACTCTTGATTAATACTAAAGTGTGGGAAATAACTCTGATGAGTTCTTAACATTGCCCAAGATTTTAGTGTATGTTAGCTGAGAAATTTTGTTTTCCAAGCATGTTAAAAGATCTCTGGTTGGTTCCTGGACTATTTTGGAAAAATGACTCTATGAAGCCAGTAAGGCACAGTGTGTCTAGGCATGTTTAAAATATGGGAAAACATTTGATCTCCTCCTTTCCTTAAAACAAATGAGACAGCAGCTCTGTGTGGCATAGGATCATCTTCTGTGATGTCCATCAACATGCTCCTATACCTACCTGAAATCTGATCTGCTTGTCAAAATAATTCAGGTGATTGCCACCAATTTCATCAGCTTCTGGATAGATCCTAAACTTCCTGAGTGAAACTTACTTTTTCACAAGAATAAATTTCTCCTAGCATTTAAAAGCCTGTTGGGGTAAGTAAAATCTAATCTATTTACTATTATATTCAAAACATTTAAAGAAATTGAGAGTGAACTCCAGAAAACCATCAGCCAGGGTCCACCTGAGCTTCTGTTTTTAACTCCTAGGTCCACAAAAATCTCATAAAGTAATGAGCTGGTTTGCCACAGACATGTAGAAATCTGAATATGGTCTACAGATCTTCATCAATTCAAAAAGGAACATTTCCAAATCATTCTAAAGTCTCTTCCACATGCTAGCAGAGGAAGAGAGATCTCTGTGAAGGACTATATCTAACTCATACTGTTTATGAGAGTGAATGCTATCAGCTCCAACTCTGCTAGGTGCAGTAACTTAATTTACTGCTCTTGCAACACACATCAAATCTGAGTCCAGGTAGAGTGGGCATGTCTTCTTAGGTAATCTAATATAAAAGTAGTTCTCCATGGAGATTAAAAAAACCCTGTATGCAATTTATACAGAAGGAAAATTCTTATCTATACTATGTTGAAACCTTTCTTAAGGAAACCCTCTGTGTGGCCATAGTTCTTCATTCTGTGAACAGAGATGTAGGAAGAAGAAAGCAGGGGAAGTCACATCAAAACTGCCAGCAACAGCAGGAGGACTGAGACAATTTTGAAGCTAGTTTCATACACTCATTTCTTTTTTAATTGCTTTGATCTTTTGAAAAGTCCATGTTAGGCACTGAAAAGCTGGAAGATAGAGCACTTGCATGAATTTATCAGCTGTAGTAGAGCTGAAAGAGATAAGCGCTTTTGTGTGCATGTGTACTTTATTAACAGAAGAGCATGGAAAAGTGAAAGTAAATATACTTTTATTAGAAAGATAGATTTTGTGTTTTATGCTACATTATGAAAAAATTATTTTCCTGACTGTAGCATTGTGATTGGTTAGGAATGTTGTTTGTTAGGGGATAGAAGAACAGGGATGAGAAAGGGATATAAATGCTATGGTGTGCTACTCCAGTAGTGTTTTCCCAGCAGCACAGCAGCACCAGTTGGTTGCTGTAATTGGCCCAGGGAGAAGCACTCCTGGTTGCTGCACGGCCTCTGGAGTGGCATGGGAAAGAGAACGCTTGGTTAAGCAGCAGGCTGAGGGTATTTCTGAGACGTGCGGTGTGGCAGCTTCAGACTTATATGATTTACCAAAAATAATTGCTGTCAGAGTGTTTTACTGCTTGTTTGCTTTGCCCTCTACTATATCCTTCACTGAATTAACATTGTATGACAGGAAGGAAAAGGTGCCGCCTGACAGGTAGAGCACTGTTTATTAAAAGGAAAGGAGAGGCAGACACGGACTCTAATCCTTCTACCCAGAATTCTGTATTGTTTTACGAAGGTTTAATAGAAAACTGCAAAACAGGGCACTTGAGTGAGATCTGGGCCTGTACCTGTGGCACGATTGTGTTTGTTCTGAATTCTCTTTTTCTTGCTGTGTTTTGAAGATGAGAGGCCATGTGCAGAAAGCAGTCAACTATAAATATCATAGTGGTCAGCCCACTCTTAGGAGAGGGGGGCATCTGACAAGCTTTCCAGGTGTTCAAGAACATAGGAGACCACCACCAAATTTCCAACACACAATGAGACCAAGGTGAGAGGGAAGGCTTAAAAAGTATGTACCATGTATTTTATGAATTATGTGCCTTAGGAGTGTATTACTTTAAGCAATGTACCTGCAGTAATGCCAATTAAAGCCAAAAATTTGAGCAGAAATACTGGGCAGATAATACTTTGCCAGGACTTGTCATGATAGCCTTATAGTGCACAACTTACAGAAATGAATAATTACCATTGAAAATCTTTTTCTGCACTGCACAGGTCTGAAGGCATTCTTGCATCACCTGAAAAAGCATTGCTTTCAAATGCCAAGCACTCACTGAAAGAATATAACCATTCAACATATTTTTAGGTCATTGTAGGGACCAATAAATCACAGTTGATAGTTCATGTGGAATTCTTGCTGGAATCACAACCTTTCCACTTCATATAAATCCTCCAACCACATGGTTCCTGGCCAAAGTCATAGAGAACATGAGCCAGGCTTAACAAGCAAGAGTTATGAGGGATCCTATTTCTTTCTTTAGGGAATAAATGAATAAGCCAAGAAAACAACTCAGCATGTTGCAGGAGAGCAGATCCTGGAGGAGTTACCACCTGTCAGCAGATATCTTGGCTCGCAGTTAGAAATTAGAGTGTATGTGCGAGATCAGCATTTGGTAAGTTAGCCAGGAGACCACCTCATTCTCTGTCAGCAGTTGGATCACTGGATTAGCACAAGTAATTTATCAAGAGTACTTCAAGAAAACCTTTAGAGGAATGTTAGATCAGGAGAGAAAAATAAAACAAGGTGAGATGGGGGTGTTATGTAGTTTTTAGACAAAATACTAAAGGGGTGTGATTCTGCAAGGGGTAGTCTATGGAGCCTGCTCATCAAGCAGGCCAAATAATTTCATAGAGAGAATTATCCCACAGGGAGCAGACAGTTTCCTCCAGAGAACAAAGGAGAAGGTAAGGACAAAACAGAGTTTCTGAAGTGATATAAAAGAGTTATATAAATATAAATTTCATGTTGATGTATAAATCTTTAGGACTGCTCACAGCTTATGCAACAGACAGCAACACGAGCTAGCAAGAGAAAGAAGCCTTTTTGTAAGAGAAAAGATGCCTTCCTGGATACGCTCAACCACCTCATGAATCTGGAGCACTAAGAGGAAATATTGCCACTTTAGTAATGCTGAGGCCTCCTGTGTGCAAGGAAGTGGTTTGTAAGCCCGGATATCTAAGTGTTGTCTTGCAGTGGCAGCTTTTTCTTATCTCTTCTCCATGGGCTCATGCTGGGAATGTTTTAGAGCAAGGAATGAGGTGTTTTATTGGCTCAGGTTTTTGGAATGCTTTAGTGGTTTTTGCTGAGGAATCAAAGCCCTGGCAACGAGCTCTGTGTCAAGCTATGCTGAGGAGGTGATGATGCAAACTGGAATGTGGATTGTACAGAAGGTTGTGGAGAGGTGCCATTTTCCTGCTAGATGAAGTTCGGGAGAGGACCTCCCCAGCCTCAGGGAGATATAGAATGGAAGTCTTTATTCCTCATGGCTGTCATAAAGGTGTTCCTACATGTTTCCCAAGCACATAAATGAAGAACAACCTCTGCGATAGGCAGAAACATTGTGAATGTCCAGGTTATAGGAAAATAGTCACATTCATTCCAGTTAGTAATTCAGTATGATTCTTTAGTCAGAATTAGTGGTTACAATTCCAGATTCGTGAAGGTAATTAGAACTGCAGCCTAGCTAGGTCTTGGTTGCCTTGTCTTCTTGCTCTGTTTGGCAAAATGAAATTTGCAAGATTAATTTGCCTCACACATGCTAAATGTGCTTTGTTTTTTGCACAGCTGGGCAGTTCCTGAATGGCTGAAGGCACTGAGCCTTCACTGCAGCACACACAAAATGTAAAGAGACAGCTGGGTAACAGGCAGCCTGTTAGGCCTTGTTGCTGTGTTCTCTCCATGCACTGCAGTAACCCTACGTACAAACCCTTGGTAATGTTAGAGGGGCCAGCATGCAGTGCACAGTTTCATTCTGAAAGGAACAGAAAGGAATAGTTCCTTGTATCTAACTTTAAATATCTTGGTTAATGTTTCACAAAAAGAAGTAAGAGTACTAAGCAAGACTAAATTGAACTAGGAATGACTTTTTTTGTGTGTTCTGTTATTAAAGGAGAACAGTTAAAAAGGGTCCTTTCTGCAAACTGGTAAAATTATATTGTAATTTACGTTCATTATTAAACTCACGCCAACTGGTATTACAACAAACTTCATACACTAGTCCACTTGGAATTGTGTCACTGTTTTAATTATCAAACTCATCATGCATTTTGGTCATTTATGTCTGTATTATATATCAGGAAAATGGGCTTCATCTGAGGTTGCATAACTGATGATTGTTATCTATAATTATTTGTAGTGAAAACAACTAGTGGGCAGTTCCAGTCTGTTATTACTGTAAATCAAATTATTTCAGCTTGCACTTCTCTTGTTCTTGATCTCTGTATTTGGGATGAAGTTTTGGTGCGCTTTTTTCCCAGAATAATTTCCAAAATATATGTTTGTGGGAGGACATGAAATGATAATCCAACTGTTTATAATAACAAAGAAATAATGGCATTAAACCGAACGGAGAAATTCATAGGAATTTAAACTGAGAAATAATTGCAGTTTGCTAAAATCAGGGCAAGAATTCTTAAGCATGTTTTTAAAAGTCTTCATTCACTGCTATGTGGTTATAAATACATTGTATTCTGATGTTGTGATGTTTTCTGACAGAAGTTGCTTAAAATCTGCAATATTAGGAAGATTAGGAAGATCTGTGGGCTTCAACAACCTGGTAACAGTAGCTGTTGTAAATAAACACAGTAGTGCTTATGTAGTGTTGAAGAGTAAGAAATAAGATGAAATATATATACACCTCAATTCTATTATAATGCAAAGGTAAAATTTAAATTTATGGGAAGATACAGTTCAGCTCATGAAGTAAGGAGATGCAAAACAGATCCGCAATCTTGCAACGAATTTGCTCAAGCCAAACAGTGTTACAGACATAAGCATTTGGAAGTTTTCAGAGGTATGATATTTTCTTGCAAGCTTGAACCTGACCTATTTTGTTCACTGCAATTTAAAGCACTTGAGACTGCAGAGGCTAGAGGAAAGGTTAGTGTTTTTTAAATGATAACATTCCAGAGTTGCTGAGACCAGCAGTAAAAAGTAGACCTTTGAGACAGGGCCTATCAGGCTGCAAGAAGTTTCTTAGGGAAATCATTTCCACTTTTGTCTGTCAAATTGCTTCTGCTGCTTCTACTTTCCTCACTCAGTTCACCAGCTCTTTCAGGTACGCAGACCTTTCTGGCGTAATAGCTAAAACAAACTCCACACCTTACCCCCCCGAAGCAAAACTGTATGAATGTGTGAACACATGGCATTAGACTGTATATGTTTGCTTAATGTCTGTGTTCAAAAGTAAGTGTGGGGATGAAATGGCAGATAGAAAATATCGACCAGTACAACCTGTACAGAAAAAGCAGCTTCCTTGGAGGTGCAAGACAAGAAAACTAACATTAATGCTATGTATGCTCCTAGGCAAATTAACCATGGTTGGTTTGTTTGTTTGTTTGCTTCTTTTATTGGACCGAAAGGGTTATTAAAGTACTGAATACAGAGAGAATATGTTTTCCTCAGCAACTATGCCTCCAGAAAAAGGTTTTGGCTTGTTCTTTTGCATGTTTTAGAGCATATAATCAAATTATATCACTGGTAGAAAACAGATACCAAGCCTAGTGATCTCCAGTGGGGAGCCTGTTGACATTAGCAGCTGTGGTTGTTCTGGAGGCAAAACCAAAAGTCCTGTTGGAGGCTCAGCTCAGGTTGGTGCAAGCTGATTGCCTGAGCTAAAGAGTGTGATCTGGGAGGCACAATTTTCTATTTCCTTTAAACCTCAGAGAACACAACCCTTGGTGCTCAAAACAGCCCGGTGTTGCCTACCAAGAACCATGATCAGGGTTTAAGGAGAAGGAAATACAAAGCCTAATGCATTGCTTTTCCCATAGCAGTGTAAGTCAGTATTTTGTTGTAATTAAGGACAACTGTCTTACAGCAGCACTGTGATACAATCTGGGAGGTTAGAATCCTGAAGCATTTGCATTTCAAGTTATGTATTTGGATAAACTGAAAAATTGAATATTCATCCAAAAAGAGAGAGAATTTGGAATTATTTAAAGAAGGGATTTATTACCCACTCTTGGTTTTTATTTATCTTGACTACTGATTTAATAGCTCAGGCAGAATTCTCTAACTTTAAAGATTTAGTGAATTTATGGATTAAAATATTAAACTAGAATGAAACAATCTACACACTCTGTAATTGCAAATTCTCTGAGGGCAAGCTATTGCGAACAGCTTGGAGGTCTGTTGTGCTGCTTCACTCCTCAGGTGAGAGGCTGTGTTTTCAAAAGTTATGACTTTCAATACATGGATTGGTAGGGAGCTATTAGAAATAATGAATAAAACTATCTTTTCTCTGCTAAGCTAGTTCTTTCAAACACAGTACTGATCAATGTATTTTTAATTCCTAGGCTGGGGCATTGATTATATGATTATACTATCACAGCATTAAACTATGAAACCTAAGTAACTCATGCCACATCCAGAAGATGGATTATTTATCAATAAGCAGATTCCCTGGCATGTTGATTGGCTTTCTGGTTTCCAGTGTGCTCAAAGACAATGAAAACTAAAATCTTAGTATTGTTCTTTAAAAAAAACCACCACCAAACCCAACAACAACAGCAAACACCCCAAATCTGCAAAAACCTGCCCAGGGTGTCCTGAGTTGCCATGACATGAAGAGAGATGAAACCCATTGATGGAGTGAAGTGGGAGTGTGTTTTTAAGGGTGTTTTCTGAAGGAGATATGACAGCCTTCTGAAATGCCCTCAGGACAAATATTCGGCCTCTGTAACAACCTTTTGTTGTTGTAAGAATAGGTTGTAATGAAGAGAGAGGAAAACGAAAAATTCTTCTGGAAAACATTCTAGTTCAGCCACCTTTTCATCACTGGAAAAGGAAGGAGTACCTGTGTGGTGCATCTAACTTGATCTGAATTTAACAAATCCAGTTTGCCACCACAGAAAACCAGTTCAAATACCTCAAGTTTAGGTAATTCATCTATGTGCAGATATGAAACCAAAGCATCTAGTGCCATTTTGTATGTTTGGGTAGATGCCCGTTATGTTACAAACCCTACAAGGGTTCTGCACCTTTCTTGACTCACAGCTAGGGGCTAGAGGAAAAGAATGGATACCAAAACACATCTAATGTGTATCTTTATACTGATCCTTAAACCTGGCTCTAGTGTTTGGGAAACTTGACTAAGTCAACGAAATAGATGAACACAGAACCTCTTTCCACCTAGTGCATACAAAGAGAAAGCACATGGGAAATCCTGGACCTCTGTGAGAAATGCACTCTGCACTGCTTCCTTTGGAAAACATTTTCTGCTCTGCATAATCAAGAAGACAGCAGGGCAGAAAGAAATAGTGGGAATAAGATCACTAGTACCCAGTGGTATCAGCTGTATTCCATCAGTTAATGAAGTCAGAGTTATCCTCTGAGTCTTTAAAATATCAGGGTACAGTTAACCCCTTGTCATAGTCTCCCTTGTGTCAAAGCAAATCAAAGGCTTTAGAGAGGACAGAGGTCTAATTCCAAAATGTAAGCATGTACCAAGGAGTAAAATACCTGGTAAAACTGACATCTACTAATTTGTGCTTAATTGTTGCTTGATTGCCACTTTCTTTGAATAGACAGCTCTGTCTCTTGAAAGCCTTTACAGTATAGTATATAGCATAAATATAGTATATAGTGTAAGTATAGTATAGTATAATTTATAGTATTAATCTTATTGAGGAACAGATATTTTGTATTTTCATTTTTTACCCCTTTCCATTAAGTACACATGAAGTGTCATTCTTTGAACTTGCTGTTTTTGTTTGTCATAGATTCAATGTGGTTACTGACATTTTGGGACTCTGAATCTCAAAGCATGGCTTTTGTTACTTGTGTATTCCACTTAATATCTGGATGGGAGATTTTCAGTTCTGTTGTTGATGTTTTAACAGGGTTAGTCATGTATGCATGACTGAATCCATCTCCTCTCAGGTTAAATGCAACTAATATCACATCAAGGAACTGATTAACATCCCTAGTAGGGGGAAAAATGTAGAGTTCAGCTCTTTAATAGAATTACAGTGGAACACACTGAAATTCAAGATAATCCCTTTCATCAAGTTACATTTGAACAGATCTTTTTCTCCAAATCAGTGCATAAATTCTTTATAAGAGCTGCGTATTTACTTGTCCCATTTAAAAATACTAATTTTAACAATGCATGTATTTATGCTTCACTGGCCTACTAAACATCATTATCTTGCAGTTCAGTGACTTTTAGATGTGCATTACTCTAAGACACTTAATGGTAAAATTTGTTCAGTGAACTCTCAGTCATTTATGAAACTTGTATACATATCCTAATAACTGCCCTACTATCAGCCTTACATCACACAGATCAAGGAAAGGTCGAACATTGTCACCTGGAAGGGATACTATGTGTGCCCATGGTGTTCTGCAAGAATGACCGAGGGAAATTAACACATCTATAGCTAATGTTTGTGGCCCAATATATGATGGGATAGCCATTTTTTGTTTGTTATGATGCCCTAGTCTTTCTACATGCTTCTCTAGTTGCTGGCTCCTGTAGTCTAAAGAGAGCTGTGAGATGCATATGGGTGTGTATGCCCTGTATAGACCATACCTGTATTTAACATTCTGTCTAAATTGCTTCTGGAAGTGTCTCTGGGGCTCTGTTAACACCTTAAACATCTGTGAAAGTGCTTAGGAGAGCACAAGTTACTACAGGGAAAATCCATGCTGGGGATAATTTTAGTTAATCATCTGTAGAGATGAGAAGGAGCCAGGCTTGAAAATATCCTCTGTCACTTCCTATTGCTTTTAGTATAGATTTAATTTTTTAATTTTCTCACTGACCTGATAGGAAGATTGTGGAAATGTTCTGCCCCAAAAGAAGTCCAGTCTTCTCCACCAGCTTATGGGTGAGTTCAGAGAGCAAAGGAAAGACAGTCCCTGTATTTTTCTTGTTCTTCTTTATGTTTGTTTATTACCTCATTCGATGGACTTATTTACTGAACTGCTTTAGCATGTGAGACATATACAGTCTCATATGAAATGTCAAGATTCAACCGCAGTTGCAAGAGTTAGCAATATCTTGTAGTATTCAAGACATAAAATAGGTTCATTTTTTGTGACTAGCCCAAGCCATGCTGATGCAGTAGCATAAGCCTGATCCTTTGTAACGACTAGCAGGTCTGAAAAGCTGTGGAGCAGTCATGTACAGACAGGTGAATAGTGCCAGGCTCTTTCCCGAGGTATGTGGCTCTGCAGAGTAGTAAGTGAAGAATCTGTCTCATTCCTGTCTCTCCTCTGTGCCTCCTACAGTAGCTATTTGTCCACTGCTCATAGATCTGGCATTGAAAGCTGAAGCACTGCTTCAATATCAGGTTTATGTCTTGTTTGGTTTTCACAGGGGTGTGAACCTGTGCAGAGGTTGTTTCCTGGGTGTTTGGATTTTTTTCCCTGACAATCAGTAGAGGTCTGAAGGAATGTATTGTTGAATCTTGCATTATTTCTGCACATCAGGAAGGGAAATACAGTGGGAGACCCCATGATTGTGTTGCATTAAGCATATAAGTGACCCCCTTGCAGGTTTCAGAACAATTATAAAAAATACAGGCACATACTCCTCATCCATTTTCTTATCCACAGATCAACTCAGAAAACAGTCTTCTTCAGAGAGCAGCAACTGGTCTAGTCAAATTAAGAGATCACCTACTGGGAATTTAGGCTGAGAGATTCTCTGTTCAGATTTTTTGCAACATGTGAACATAAACTTCCTTAATACACAAATTAACAGTTATTGGAATAAATGGCTTCTAGTTGAGGTAACATTTCTTAAGACATTTAGAGGGAAAATGAAAGCATAAATTAGTCCTATTGCCAGTAAAGTTATTCCCTGTCACAGCCTTTCCATTTCTCTTCTCCTCTAAACCACTAATGAACACTCTAGCTGTAGAAGAAGCACAAACATTGTGCTCCCTAGCTTGTACTTTTGGCAGTTCACAATATATCAGTGTTTGCACTTTCAAATTCTGCTTCAGATCAGTTGGCCACAGATCTGGCACTAAGACAAATATGTTTAGATTGCACACAGTCCAAAGAAGTGAGGAACTCTCTGCAGGTTTATGTATGAATACAGCCCTTTCTTCTGTCAGGTGTTTTGAAATTAGAAGTTTTCACTAAAATTACTGGTATAATCCCTGCTACAAACAGTTTCTGTTTCCTCTCTGTACTGGTAAGGTACTACTCCCAGTGTATAAACACACGGTGATTCATTAGCACAATGACACAGAGCAACAAATGACCTTGCATATGAATGGGTTATTCTTCTACTTCAGTTATGGCAATGAATCATTTCCCTCTTGTGCTCCTCCTTCACTTCTACTTGAGTACATTTCTTATTATTCAGAATTCTCCTCTTGGAAGATCAGTTGTCCCTGGAGGTTGAGAGGGGAAGGATCCTTACTCGTACAAAGCACAGATGAACACAACTCTGCAGAGTTATCAGGCAGCCTCCTGGTTTATCAGGCAGTTCTCTGGTTATCAGTACCTATATTTACTCTTTTACATTGGTCCATATTTTCCTTTTAACAGTTTGTGTCCTCCTGACATGAGGTATGTTTCATGGGTGAAAGCATAAATTGTCCACCAAATTTCTTTATATTCTTCTCTGGAGATCTCATTGACATTTGGAGACTGGGTGAATGTAAATTGAATGTCAAGATTGTTCACTGGAAAATCCATTAGAATAAATGTCTTTTGTCAGTATTTAGAAAGCAGTTAGCATGTTTCAGTTTTCTTATTCTCCACCCCACTTGAATACAGGGAAGCCTTGTTCTGAACTTGCTATCCCCACAAGCCCTTAAGTTTCTTAAAATACCTCAATGTGTAGATTTCCTGAAGGACTTCCACAGACTGTACTTAGTAGTATCTGGATATTTTTTCTGGAACTTTGTTGCTTAGGTAAATGTTAAAAACATAATCTCACATTTATACAGTGATTTGGCACCTGGCCATTTGTCCCTGTTGCATATCAGTGGTAAACAGCTGAGTTGGCTGACTCCTACATACAAAAACATTCTGTTCTAGCTGAACCTGTTAATGAAAAGACTCCTGAAAAGTCTGTTGGTGGAAGTTGGCAATTACAACAATCCTATTCCTAGAAGTACAATGGCTGATATTAACAATGGCTTTGTAGGGCCGTGCATTCTCTTTGGCAAGGGGATATAAGCGGTGTGCCACCCAGCTGAGCAATTTCTGAAGCATGGGTTTACACACCTGGACTGTTTAAATAAAGCTAAGGCTTGAGGTGAGAAGAGTGGAGAATCACTGACATTCTTCAAATGCTCAGTGACTTGCTGCAAAAGAAGGACAATATTTCAGAGTCCATGATGGATAAGACAAAAGTAACAGGCTTAAGTTGTAGTAAGGGAGGATTAAGATAGACATCAGGACAAAAAACATCTTCCTAAAAATTTTCCTAAAGATAAGGATGAATTAATCATAGGAACCTGAGGGTACATCAAGTCCATGGGACCTGATGAAATGCTAAACCACTATCCATCATACTAGAGAAGTTGTGTCAGTCTGGTGAAGTTCCCACCAACTGGAAAAGGGAAAACATAACCCGCGTTTTGAATAAGGGAAAAAAGAAAGACCTGGGGAACTACAGGCCAGTCAGTCTCACCTTGGTGCTTGGAAAGATCAGGAAGCAAATCTTTCTGGAATCTGTGCTAAGACACATGGAAAATAAGGAGGCAATTGGTGACAGCCAACATGGCTTCACTAAGGGCAAATCAAAGTAGTACCTCAGAGGCAAAGCTCTTCCTTTACTTCCCACATACCAGTTACGAGCTGCAGTAGTAATGGGGAAAGATAAAGTTGTCATCTCTGCTTTTGCCAAGGAGTTTCTTCAAGTTCTTCACTGATCCTCATTAATATTTTTCCATTTCTACTTATTTCATATTGATTATTCTGATACTGCAATTACAAGTCTGTAGGCCGAGAAGAATGAAGTGCATCTGAAATGAAATACACGAAAGTCATATTTTAATTGCTGGTAATTAGAATTATAATGATTTGTTGTAACTGTGGGTATCTATCTATAAAAGATTGTATTTACTGTCTATATTGCAAAAATTAGAAGGAAAAAAGCAGCTCTTGTCTACATTTCATAAATGAGGTAACGGTTATGGATTTATGTTGTACATCCAGAGTACCGGGATATCATTCAAAGCAGTTTAAACATGTGGCTACATAAATCCATGAAATTCTTCTGAGAAAACATTAGATGAAGCAATTTTTTATTTTCAAATCTTATGTGCAGCCATTCCAAGAAAAGGAGCGTTTTTAAATCAGTTACAGGATTAATCTGAAGAGAAGTACATTACGTCTGAGGAGAACAGACTAAACAAATACTACTTTGATTGCCAGCATCAGGTTCAAATTCACTTTGCAATTATTTTTTCATCATTTAAAGGTTCCTATGGTTGTTAATTATGATTGTATGGAGAGCCTCTAGGCAGCTGCAGAACCTGATATGTGTGACAAAGGGTTATACCAGTGGGTGGAGTCAGCCACAGGAATTTTTTTTTCTGGTGATATGTATAATGTCCTAAAGCATCACAGCTTAGGGTCAACAGATCCTTAAGAGACAAATTCTAATGGGTTCAGGTAAACAGGCAAAAAAGCAGACACTATGTGCAAACAACATCTCAGAATGATCAATAAAACTCAACCTTTGACCCTGCTATTCGTTTGTCTCTTTTTCTTATGAAGAGTGATTAATGGAAGAAGTTACAGATTGGACTGAAAGTATTGACACCCCTCTGTTTTTCTGTAAGGTCACATCCACAGGTATCTGAAGGAAGAAACTGAAAATCGAGTATGAGAAAAGTCCTGAAGATGAAGCTGGGAAAATCATTGAGGAATATAATGTGAAATTATGAAAAGAACACAGAAATATCCCAAATTCTGCTTTGACTTGCACCCCAGAAAAGCAAAATCATTTAGTGGAACATGCATGGCAGGTTTGTCCCTAGAAGTAAAATTTATTTCAGTTCATAAAAACATCTTTAAAATGTTATGTAAGCATTCAAGAAAACATAGGAAATTGTTCTGGGGTTTTTTTCCCTTTTTTCTTAAGCAGTCATTTTGTTCTGTGTAGCAAAGGAGTACCTTCAAAAGAGAAACATGCTCTAACAAGCAGAAAATCAGTTTAAAAATCAACTTGAGTCATACCTTCAGTTTAATAGGGTCCTGATTTAAAGTAATTTGACACTTGCCATGTTTCTAGATCAAATATGAATATGAAATGGTATGAGATACAAAAGAAGATTGTCCAAATATGTGTCAACCAAATCTGCTACGTTTTGGAGGTTTAACAGAGCTCACCCTATCCTGCTTAGGGATAAGGAACATTTGCCATGTGTCAAATGTTCAAGTCAACTTGTTCAATATTCGAACTCTCCCTTTGGTTTTCAAATGTTCTGTATTTCCTCCAACTTCTGTGACCCCCTCCATCAGTTACCAAACACACGTTTTTATCCCTTTTGTACTTCCACTTTCATTGGTCATTTTCATGGATTAAATATTCACCAAGAAACCTGACTTCTGTCAGATGAGGAGTTCATTACTTGCAGGCTGAGCAGAGTAGGGAAACTACAAATACTGATCATGCTACAGGTAAATTGAAGAACTTCAGGAGATGTGCATGATTAGGTAGATGACAACTGGAGAGGTTGATGGGTTAGAAAAAGAACAGTGGCCAGCAGATCTGTCCTCTTATCTTTCTTCCATGATAGAATGAAAGAAACTACAGCTCAGATTTGGTCATATAGAGTGTTTCTGGCCCTACCAAATCTCTAGGAAGTTAATGCCTGAGGATTATTCTGCATACCAAGTGTTAATGTAAGAACGTGAAATGCAATGGGGGGGGTGGGGGTGGGGGGGCAGGAAAAAGCACATTATTGTGACAAAAGAATTGGAAAAATCAGAAGTAGATAAATATAGAATCAGCGCTGCAGTGGAATAATAGGTGCCATTCTAGGATGATGAACAGCTACTTGGGCTGCTGCTTAAGCTCAGAAAAATTAGAATAAACTTGCACTGTGTTTGTCACATCCCAGAGGAGATCAAAGTATATGCTTGGATGTAATCCAATCAGCAATAAAATCATTACAGTTCTTTTTCTAGCAAATCCAGTCAATATGTCGATCATACAGATTAACACTCCTACGATAGCAGATGACAAAGATGCAGTTGATGAATTCTATCAACAGCTTGAAGAGACATTAATTAAAAATGGAGCAAAGCTATCATCCTTGCAACTGGGGACCTAACTGTGAAAGTTTGGCTGTCAGATGTTTGGCTCACCAAAAGAAGTAATGGGAAATTACTACCACCTTGCTTTACTGAATGAAAGGGGCATCTCTTTGAACTTTCTTGCCTTCATGTTCATTCCTTCTTCATTTAATGCCTAGACTGAATGTCCAAGATATTTGTATAGATGGCTGTGGCACAATGAGTAAGAGCCAAGCAATGCTGAAGGATGAACATATAACAAGCAAAGAACATCCTGAGTCAGAAGATCAGTTTTTGGCTTCTGGAATGTCAAAATATGGATATTCAGCAGCCCATTGCTTCTTGTCCAGACACAGAAAAATCTTTGTGATGTGTCTCCAAAAGAAGTTGGTGGTATTGGCATGAAGGAGCAGTCAGTTAACCCAAATGGGCTATGAAATAAAATTGCCAAGTGCAAGCTACCAGTAAACACATCCTGGTAAGTCAGGACTGGTCTGAACATCTGTGAACAGCAGTGTGCAACCATTTCATAAGACAGCATGTGAACAGTAACATATGCTGCCCAGGCTTTTTCAAAGTGTACAGAGGATTTTTCTTTGAGAGAAGCTCTGAAAGAATTTGCAAACTAAAAAGAAACGGCATGTCCCACTGCCTGCGACCCCCCATCCCACCCCAGGAAACAAGTCAGATGTGCCAATGAGATAACAAGGCAAGCTGCAGTCCTAGCTAATCAGCAGCAAATGCTGGAGTTAGTGAAACCCACCAGTGGAAACCACATTAAGGACCTTAATGTGGGAGGGAATGAAATATCTCTACACTGACCAAGGAGAGGATGCAAGCAAACATTTCCTAGTGATCAGCTGCAGAAGAAATAGATAAGGTTCAGTTACCTGGAAACTTTTACATCCAACTACAAAGGTATTCAAAAGGAAGTGGAGGCAGAATTCCAGATCAGCTGTGTCTTCTCACAGAAAATAGCATGAGAAATCTTAGAAACATTTATTAAAGTACAAGGTTTAACAGGTGAAAATAGGAGTGGCTGAGGGAGCTGGGATTGTTCAGCCCAGAGAAAAGGAGGCTCAGGGGAAACCTTGTTGCTCTGTACAACAACCCGAAAGGAGGTTGTGGCCAGGTGGGGTTAGTCTCTTCTGCTGTGTCTCACGTGAAAGGATGAGAGGAAGTAGTCTTATTGTGCCAGAGGAAGTTCAGATTAGATACTAGAAAACGTTTTTCTAGAAGAAAATATTTTCTAGAAGAAATGTTTTTCAGAAAGAGTGGTTAGGCATTGGAGTAAGTTTTTAGAAGAAAATATTTTCTAGAAGAAATGTTTTTCTGAAAGAGTGGTTAGGCATTGGAGTAAGTTTCCCAGGGAGGTGGTGGACTCACCATCTCTGGAAGTGTTAAGAGAGATGTGGATGTGGCACTTGGGGACATGGGTTAGGAGTGATTATGGGGGTGCTGGGTTATAGTTGGACAACAGATCTTGAAGGTCTCTTCCAAAAAAGCTTATTTTTAAGTCCAAGACAGTGAAGGAAAAAGCAGATAAAAGCTTATTCTTCACCTAATTTTCTTCCCATTGTACATTGATCAATACTTTGATAGCTTAGCCTTTGTTCCAGGTCTGTATTCTAAAACATCAGCAAAAGCACTGCCACAAGCAGTGTCTGCACATAATTTATATAGATCTCATTCCAAATTACTTAAACTGGTACTAGAAGGAAGTATTAATGTCATCCGTGTGCAGTATCCACCTTTTGGCAACTGTCCTCCCTAAGAAGATCAGGTTAGTAATGTGCTACATGACTCTAATGAAGTAGTACTGAGAGGCAAACAGTAGTTAGCCTTAACATGGATAAATCTTATTTACTTTCAGGTCTCTGAAACCCAGTTATTCTGTACTTTTTACCTCACTGCTTTCACAGCCTTTCTATATTGCCCGCTTGTATTTTTCTGAGTCATGCCTACACTAATTTAAAAAACCCCCAAACAACCCAAACATCTAGTTAAAAAAAACCCCTAGTTTTACTTTAGATGGAAAATCTAGACAGAGTGAAATACAGCACGTCTCTGTGCTCTGCTGCTCTTATGTCCAACTGAGAAACAGTCATGCAGTTTATCATGCTCATTACATTTTTTTGTCTACTGCCATGCATTTCATTTCCTGCAGACTTAAATACTATACTTAAGTTCAAGAAACCACAAAGATACCTGAACTCACAGATTCAGTAGGATAAAGTGGCTCTTGTACTTTTTTCTCTGCACACCCTCCCCCCCAAAGTAAAACTCCCAACCCACCCATTCTACTTCTGATTCCTGCAGTACCTTCATCCACCCTTTCCATCTTCTATGCATTTAATTTTACTGTTTCTCTTCTTTTGATGCACAGAGAGATCAAATTATACTGGGCAGTACATCATCAAGACAGTGTTGGACTTTGTTCTATGTATTTCAGTTGGACCTGATCCCATATGCCCAGAATCACAGAATTTTTCATGGAATAGTTGGAAGGTACCCACAAGGATCATGGAATCCAACTCTTGAGTGAATGCCCATATGGGGATAGAACCCATCACGCTGGCACTGTTAGCACCCTGCACTAACCAGCTGAGCCAATCTCAGGGCTGATGTTCATTGCTTATGATCTGATCTAGATAATTACTTTTTTTTTTTTTTAATCAAATTGTTTTCATGCTGTGAGAAAGAAATTTGTAGATGGGAATTCTGCCTTCCAATCCTTGTTTTCTACATCCTAAATTGCAGGTTTCATGCTGATGTTACAGAAATAGTTGGAGAAGGCTTCATGATCTCCAGAACGTAATGCAGGATATTAATTCTCTGTCCCTTCCTCTCCCAGTTAGGATTTTTGCAGTCTTTGAAATACAATGCAGCCCTGCAGTCATGTTGATGCTGTTCAGACTCATCTCTTATGTATTTTATCGGGAAAACAACCCCACCAAAAACTGTTTTTTCTGGATTTATTCTTGAAAAATCAAAACAGCATAATACCACAAAAGGGAAAAAAAGACAATGTTGGATGAGCAGATTAAATACACAAAATAATAACTTGGGATTTTTCCAAAGGACATTTGCCTTTACCCAGACATGCTTTTTCTCCTTGTTTCTGTCATGATTGATTAGTGAAGCACCAAACAATCCATGTAATTATTCACCAACTGCAGACCATCTGGAGTTAGGAATTTGCAGTCTCTTTCTAGAAATGTATCTGCACTGGGTTTGCTGTATGCTTTTGAGCCTAGTACTTAATCACTACATGTGGGAGGTGTTAACTAGGGAATTGCCTTTCCAGTCTAACTACATTATCATTTATATTGTGCTGTAAATGTCTGTAATATTAAGATGCTTTTTCCAAGGGTTAGAAGTGCAACACTTATAACAGCTTATACCCCAAAAAGCATAAAGTTGAAGTGCACAAGTGAATCCTATAAAATAAAAGGCAAATGATGGGGGAATAGTGGCTGCAAGAGAGGTAAAGGAACAGATGTCAGAAATTTTTTTGGAGGAGGAGGTGAGTGAGGAGGAGGGAAACTGTTTCCATGTGAAAGATGATCTAAAATGGGGAGTGGGCGAAGGAAACGATTCGGAGTTTCTTACAAGTATGTCTGCTGTCCTATCAAGAAGTGTTTGCGCTTTTGAAAGGATAGCTAAATTTGACAGGAAAAATAAACCTTTTAAACATACTAGCGTAAAAAGAAATGTAAAACCGTTGCCCATTGCATGGTTTAGACATCCTATGCATTACAAAAGTAGCTGTCATCAAAATAATGCATGTCTTACAACCAGAAACTTGTAAATGCAACATGAACCCCACATCTCTCATCCTTCAGACACCAGGCAAAACCACACAGCCTTAAGAAAGACCTGAAGATCAACAACTTGGACAGCAAAGTAAACATTCTGGCTTTATGGAGATGAGGCAGGAAGGCAGGAGGCCTGTTCCTCCATTAGGAATAACGCAGTGGGTGCCAGACTCTGGCCATTCTACAGTTAAAACAGGGATTGCCCACATTTTTCACTGTGGTGCTTCACATACGCCCAGTCATGACTGGGAATGACACACCTTAGCGATATGGTCTTTTTGGATGAGACTTTAGAAACATCTCTATCATCATTGTTGAAACTACAAATATGTATTCAGAAGGAATCATTAAATGTGAAAAGACATCTATGTCTGGGATAATGTCTCCTGACTGGGGAAACATCCTCCCTGCTTTGTGCACTAATATGCTTCTTCAGAGCTGCTTTCTGCAGCTCTTACAACACATATAGTGAGGCTATTGTCTGTATGGTCTGAAGTATTTTGTCAGTATTTCAGTACATTATCTGTTCCTCCTTCCAAGACACAACAACAACTTTATTTTGCAAAGAGGGGATATGGATGGATTTGTTGCATATGCAGTTTGCCTCCAAGGGCATGTCACAATGCAAACATACGGGCTGCATCTCCTTATGCTAAGAAACATTATAAAGCCACGGCCTGGTGTTGCAGTGCTAGGTTTGGTTTCAGCAAGCTGCAGCTTTCCGAGAGAGCGCAGCAGGGCTGCTTAGGGCAGGGCGGCCATTCCGCCCTCCCGTAGTCCTTTTGGATTTCCCTGAGCTCCTGTTCTGCCTAGCTGGGCTCTGCAACACAGTGATAGCAAAGGAGGCAGAGAAGAGACCCTCATGGAAGCCTCAGAGGACTTTCATTGTTGCATCTTGTCCAGGTGGTTTCCTGAGGCTGAGAAACATCCAGATGCCGGTGCAGGGGGTTTTGTCAGACCGCAGGGGCGGTACATGGGTGGAGTTGGGCTACAGGAACCCATAGGGAGAGCCTGAGGGAGTGACCAGGGCTAGGGGCAGGGGAAAGAGGGGGAACAATGTAGAGTAAGAAAAGCAGTGGGTAGACAGACCGCTACAGCCTGGTCTCTGGCAAATCATGTCGGAGCTTATAATTGTGTGACTAAGGTCTTCTCCTGGTAGAGAGAGATAATTTGTCCTTGGTATAATCTGTCCTTGCTACTTACAGAAAATGGACCTTGTCTTAGTGCTGAGCCATGCTGTCATTGTGAGGGGGAGCACTAATTCCTGTCGACCAAATTCACACCAGAGAGTGTGCTAACAATTCAACAGTATAAACAGTAATGTGCTGAAATTCATTCCCTGTTTAGACACTTGGTCCACTGGTACAGGCATAACAATAGTATATACCTAATTCAGAACAATTTTTAGACAGCAGATAATGACCAGGTAGCCTCCCTACACACCTGACTTTTTCCTGGTTTCTTACAAACCATACCTGAGGAATAGGAGCCACCAAGCAGGCTGGAATACTCTGTGTCTGTTGCTGTTGAGACAGGTACAACACATACAGACCCCAGAACAGTTCCAGGCAAAAACCTGTTTATTCTACGAAGCCAGTGTCATTTTTACACTTTTGTATGTTTATCATTCATGTCACTTATCCATTGGTCACTTAACTACTACAATAAGCTTATTGGCTATTATGTAACTATAATATACCGTTATTGGTCCTATGCAGCATAAGCATCCTAAGCATTCTAAGCATTCAGAAAAACACCAGGTGCAAGTTTGTTGCTGTTCTCTCTCTGTATTGTTTAGATTTCTTGCTTCTGTTTCTCACAGGTACAAAGGGACTGTGCTGAGATCAATGCTGGAACCAGACAGGCTTGCTGACCTGCTGTTAATTCCCACATCTCCTATTGGGATGTCAGGTAATACCCATATTTTGTCCCACTGATTGTGTCTGGTTCTCTCATTCATTCACTGTGATGCACTTTAATCTTACCCTTAAATAATTTGCCATCCCTTCCCAGCTTGCAGCATCTTGAGTTTGTTCTCAACAATTTCCATCCCATATCAATTTAGTTTAAAATAGTCATTAATATTAGTCTCAGATCCCTGTGGAATCAGTCTTGATGCTGGGCCACAGTTACTTAATGAGCACATTTTTGAAGCTAGTTGCATATGGCAAATGAAGGGGCAGGAAAATTAGGTGAAGAATGATTCTTTCTACTAATCCTGTAATTAAGAAAAGGTGAGAACCAGTAAATATCACCAAAGTTGTCATATAAGTCTTAGCAATGTTTTACATTCTATCACACTTACTCTGTCTCTCTGAGCAGGCAGCTGCTAGACTTAACTACAGTAAGATAATGTCAGAAAACAGAAGCAAAATATTTTGATCTGGGGACTGCAGAGCTGTGGGTGGTGTTAACTGTGGCCTCCTTGTAGATCAGAGACAAACCAGGAAGAACTTCTAGAAGAGTGAGGAGCTAAACTATGCTGTTACCAAATTAATGTGCTATTCTTGCTAAAGTCAGTGGAAGGTTCATCATAGTCTCCAGTGGAATCAGAATTTCCTCCCCAGTACTTAAAACTCTAGCAGGTTAACAGAAAAAGACACAAAAAACTACTTGCTGTTCATTTTTGGAGACTAGATATATGTATATAGTTGGTGTATTCCCCTTAGCCACATTCCAGCTGCATGTTGGGTAAGACTCAACATTCTTTAAGTTTTCCACTCCTTGGTGCCTTGATTTCTACTAAGTGGGAATCTTGGCATATATAATGGGTAGAAATCCTGGTCTGTGCTGAACTTGCCTCTAGTCTGGATGATCACAGGATACCCGAGAGCATCATGGTGCATATTCACACGTCACTTCAGATGCAGCCCAAGAAAGTCTCTGTCTTCAGAATGAAAGAGGTAGGTACCAACAGATAGAGAAGCCTATTGACTTCCAGTCAAAGTTCAGTCTTTTTACCTGGAGATCCTGCTGTTTTTACCTGGAGATACTGCTGTTAAGTAATGCTCATTGTCTTGGATGTCGCAAGAATGTATTCACTCAACACAGTAGGAAAGTGCTTTAACCAGGCTGAAGGGTGAATGGTAGAATGATCTGCACTAGGAAGATAGTGGGAACCATTTGGTTTTACCTTGTCTGATTCAACCTATTCTTCCTATGTAATCTGTATTACTTTTTTGTAAAATTAACATAGGTCCAGCATGAAAAGGAAAGAGGGGAAAGAGAAGGAGAAACAGAAAGAGTCTTTGCATTGGCCAGTCAGGTAAGAGGAATCCCACCTCTGTTACCTCTCAAGGATGTTTCTTCTCTAATACATATAAAAGTCTCATATGCCAAGGAAACAGACCACTGTTGGGGCCATATCTGGACTGTGTATCTGCCGAACAGTAAAAAAAAAGGAGTTTATAACTAGCTCTACCAAAACCCATGTTTTAGAGGAAACCTCATCACAAGCAAATTAGGTAGTGAGGTGAAAACACCTTTATGTTTTCCAGAAGCACCCTACCCAGCCATTAAGGCAAGTCCTGTAATGTGGTGTTACTCATTCCTAAAGGAGAATTTTTCTTCCCAACACACAGTTGTGTCCCCAGGAGGAAGGGAGAGTTTGTCATCTGACCTGCAGTCAGTAGTTCTGTACTGCACCTTTTGTGTACCCAGTGAATGACATGATCACTCTGTCACCTTGGCAAGCTGTGATGAAAGCTGTATGGCCACTGACATTTGGTCTGTCCAGTCTCTTGGAGGAGTCTGTAGTTTTCTGTGCTATGCTGATCCAGACACATCAGAGATGATTTCACGAGAAAGGGACAAGGAAGGTAGACAAAGATTTTTAAAATTGGGATGTTCCCCTGCTTCCATCTAAACTAAGAGTGGTTATCAAATTAATTCATAAACACCATCAGCCACTGACAGTTATTTGCTGCTTCCAGATTAAACAGAATTCAGACCAGTGATCAAGAGATGAAGGGTCTGTCACTCATTAGCAACCCTGTGAGCCATCCGTTTCCCAAGAGCACTAGGTTTTATAGGAATGTCAGGAAATACGCAGTAGTGATGGTGTAGTGTATGCTTGAAATGTTAATGAACTTTCTAGTTTAGATGTACTTGACTTACTGTAATTAGACAGCAGAAGACTTCTTTAAGATGCATTCCTAGAGCAAGTTAAACACTGTTTCTGTTACATGTCATTCTTCAAAAACAGCATCTGAAATAGGTATCTGAAGTGTAGCATTTGAACACTGTTTCATTTACCCCAGACTTCACTGTAGCAGCCTTCCCTGAATTTAATAAGGCTGCATTAGTATGAGCAGTGCCCAGAGTAACCTGAGTCAATGAAAAGCAATTTAATTCACTGCATGGAGAGGCACATGGTATCTCTCTCTCCCCCCGCCCCCAAAGTAGATTAAATGAAAAGCTTTCTTATGCATTGAATGAATGCTTTCAGGATTGTGTATCATACTGTGATCTCTATAAAATCTTGGGTAAATGTGTATATTTGGGTCACTGTGTATTTGTTCGCAGATGGAAAGGTGAGTCGAACATAAATGAATACACCCCCCTAAACATACAGAAAGACAACTATTTAATTTACTGAAATGGAATAAAAATGAAAGGAACAAAATAGCTGAAGCACAAGTAGTATAAACAGGATGGCTGTGATAATCTGTGTATGTGCTTTTTTTCTTTGCAGTTCAGTAATACCTTCAATGCCATTTATACAGGGCATGCACTAGGAAATCCTGCCTCTACTACACAGAGCTGGGCTCTCTGGGGCCATGGCACAGCGAAATATCCTGGGCTAGTGTAAATACATGGGACACATTATTTAACATGACAGTAATACTGTCCCTGACGACTGTGCATTAATCAAGACCACGAAGAGTGGGCCTGTACCTCGCTAAACAGGCATGTGGCACAGCGCAAGTTGGTGTTCTCAGCAGAGGTCACTAACAGACACCATCCTTCGCTGCAGGTACACAAACTGTGTTCTTGTCTTCTTTGAGCTACAAATACTCAGAAATTGCACTAGGTTGTAAGCTGTGCTTTTTTCTCATGTTGGTATTTGATCTCATCTTTTATGTCTGTTTCATATATTCCAGTTAGCAAGTTAAGGTCTTCTGCTAGCAGTTTGCATCTTCTTGACATGTAGATGTTAAAAACAAATGCCTGAGTGTGGAGGTCAGCATTTGTTATTATCTGATTTGGACTGTATGTGTTAACATTTAACAGCAAAACTGAAGTACACAGGATGCAGCACTAAGTGTTTGAGTTCTTCTGGCCTAGAGAGCATCTGTACTTCAATTTTTGCTACCAAGACAACAGTTTAGCTTCAGGCAACAATTCATGAAGTTACTGTATATGCTAATAGGAGATCAAGCTTCTTCAGAAAATCAAACTATGTCACCATGTGATTAGTTTTAAGAATGAATTAATACAAGAATTGCAAAGCTAAACATAATCTCTGTAACACCAAATTTATTCCTGTCTCTAATAAACTAAATTCATGTTTGAGAGACAAATTAAAAACCAACAAGCTTAACTTCTGTAACAGTAGAAAAAAAGGTCAGGAGGAAAGTAAGATTCATTCAAACAGATGCCCATACTTTTCTTATAAATAGGTTTAGAGGGAAAATATTTCACAGCTGTATTCAGTGTTCATTCATCAGAAATTATCTCACAATTCAGAGTACATAATTCCAGGTGTTGTTAACATCTGTACATACTATAAACAACTGATGTATAGTTTAATGATACCTTCTGCTGTTTGAAATTGTTGTGGATCAAGTTTGAGCAGCCATTTTGGAAGTTATACAAGGTTCGTGCATCATATATGGCTGCCCTGATTCTCCAATCTGCTGTGAAATTCGTGGATAGAAAATGGAAAAAAAGATTTACTATGTGCTGGGAATAGGTAAATGATTTAAATAAGAAATAATGGGCTGGAATATTGCACTGTGTATGTGCATGTAAAAGATAGCAGTACTTATCTGTGGAAAGAGCTCCCAGCAGCTATTTACTGGTTAAATTGGTTTGTGAGTCAGTCAGAACTTTTATTGCCAGCATGCCATACAGCTACAGTGCGTGCAAATCTCTATAATTTTTTTTTTGTTTGTTTTGTTTGGGAAGATGAGCTTCCAAACCAGTCCTGTGTGTGCTGTGCAGGACTTGAGCAATGTTTGGGCAATGTGTGGGCAGCCCTTAGGGAAGGCTGAGTACTGGGCAGGGCACCACAGTCTTGGTGTGTTCTGTAGTGGAGGTGGTATGGGGCTGGTGGCTGTGGGATGTGGAAGGAGCAAAATCCTTTTGCAGTGACAAAACTCCAGGCAGAGTGCTGGTGGGGACTCTGAGCTCCTGCTTCCTTTTGCATATTTCTGCCTGCATATTACATGGGAAAAGGATCTTTGAGACTTATATTTTTCATATGTTATTATAGGTAGAGCTAAGGCAAAGACAGCAGGAAGAACATTGCTGTATATATGTGCATATATGCACACAAATTTATTTATATGTTGTTTTAGACACTTTGTATTGAGCTACTGTTACATAGAACTAGAATTCAGTTTAATGGCTCCCATTTTCTCTTACTTAGCCTCATGTCTTCTGTGATGAAAGAGCAAAGTCTTTCAGAGAAAAGAATTTTTCCCATCAATAAAACAATTGGGAAACTTTTTACCAGACCCAATTCTTATCCCGGCTTTCTAGACATCAGAAAAAAACAAAACAGAAAGACAACTCTGGGTCATCCCCATCATCCCCTTTCCACCTTTTTTCCCATCTGGTTTTATTTAAGAGACCTAAGTAGAACTTTGTAGGAGTGGATAGACAAATATAATAAAACATAAGAGCACAGAGACAACAGCGACAGATCGCGGAGAGTGTGGGCTGACTGTTCGTTCTCCCTTTTGTTTTCATGGGAAAATCTTTGACAGTACCCAAATAGCAGGAAAGTACTAAGAAAGTTCAATAGCAAAAGAGAGGCAGTCAGCTTTTGAAAATATACTTGAAATTTATAATTATGTTCAACCAGCATCTCAATGTACATATGCATCCTGAGAGACCTACCAGATTACTTTCAGAATGATCATCCCTCTCAGCCTGGCCTCTACAGAGGGATCCTCCACATCAGAGTCTGTGATAATGTTTTCATTATGATACTAATATGAGAATATATATGAGCAGATCCACTGCTCTCGTCACCTGGGATTTCGCATGCAGAACCTTCTTCAATCAATTCAGCTTCCAAAAATATTTTCTGACTCAGTATCAGAAGCCTATCCTTTATCTGATTTGTTCTCCCTTCTGGTCTAAGAACAGTTCTAGGAGAGATATTCATTGAAGATTCTTTGCACCAGATACTCTCTCCATTCCATCACACACAACTCTGTGGACCATACTATGCAAAAATTTTTTAAGATGCTTTTGACTGTCCTTCCAGCCTTTGCTTCTTCTTGGAGTGGAGTTTAAGCCTCAGATTTCATAAGTACTCCATGAAGTCCCACACACTCTTAGTGTACTGTGATAAACAGGAAGTGTCCCACTTGCCCTGAAATGAATTCAGGATTCTTAGGTTAGATTCTTCTAAAAATTCTCATAGTCACTGAGTCCTACACAGTTTTAACAGGAAGCATAATTTATGATGCCACTTAGTCCTTGACAAAACATGACTACAGTAGAGATCATCAAAAATTTGCCTGTGTTTTCTTCTGGTTTACCCCACAGTAACTAGATTAGAGGAATTTGTCTTTCTTGTTAGATGCATCTCTGTAGCAAAATCTCATGTTGCAGATACAATCTCTCTGAGGATCATAAACAATGATTCAATTAAACTTCCTCTGAAAAGTTTGTTGGTAGCATTTGAAATTAAGCCACCATATCTAAATTAGGATTTCTCTTCATCCTGTTCTAGTTTTGACTTCTAATGAGTCAAAAGTGGCTCTCTTAAAATAACTATGGATTCTATGGTTCTAATAGAATACTAGAGTATCTATTTTTTCTCTTTTGAGTAAACACATATTTCACCTACCTCTTATCAGAAATCCTTTGCTGAAGAAGATAATGCTTTAAATCCAGTAGCAAAAAAGAGGATAGCTTCAAAGAAGAGATGTGAAAATGAGTATCAGAAGAAGGCTTACTATTGAAACAATAATAAAAACAACATCCTTCCTAAGAAGCCAAAGTTTTTATAAAATGTTCTGTTGACTAGGCTTGCTTGGGGAGTTTTTGGTTGCTTACTCTGTCTTGATTCCCAGACTGTGGACAATATGTGTATGTTATATATAATGTATTTATACCTCATTTTTTAAAAGAAGGGGAATGATCTTTCTTGTTTAATTCTCTATGTATATATTCTTCTTAATATATGATAATATGCCTGTTGGGATTTTGTGGGGATTGTTGGGTTTTTTCCCTCCAAGAATTAAAATTCCTCATGATATTAAGCAAGAGTCTTGTTTTTAGCATCATTGTCTGGTTCAGCATTGGACCAGGTCAGAGAAGTGTTGAATTTTGGACATGAAAGTTTTAGTAATTTCAGTTGCTACTGATTTGTATGCAGAGACAAGACTACTAGAGAAATGAAAATTTGACATTTATCTCCTCATATAAATGGAATGATTTATTCTTTAAATCAAAGTAACCTACTTTGGTTACTTTGAAAGCCTTTCTTCATTTTTTTTCAGCATCTGATTAAGGCACATTTTCTTTAGCAAAGGAATTTTATGTTCAGTGAGTTCAAGTTTACTCAGTCCTGACCTTAAAAACTGATTTCTGCCTAGAAAGTTATATTTCTGAAGATAAAGGTTGACTGCCAGTAGAAACCATGGGTAAATCTTAACAGATGGCAGTACATGCTGCAATTTTATGAAATTCCTGCACAGGACTGTATATACAACTTATTATGCATGGTTGTTGGGATCTGTTCAATTGAGTATGAATATATAGTGTGTGGGATTAGTTCTGCACAGGGAGAAGAACTTGTGTGGACTGACATGGTGACACAATTGCATGTGGTTTTTACATGTGCCTCAACCTTGGACAAAATGCCATGTGCAAGGCAATCCAAGCAGTTTAAGAGTCCAGTGTCTCCTGCCATGGCCCTGGGGGCAGGGGGCTGATGTGTTTCTGAGATGGTTAATGTACACATATATGTGAGCTGAGCCAGTTTCAAAGGTCGTTTATACTGAGATGCATGTACAGATAGACAGAACCATCTGTGGAAAATTTGGTCAACAAAAGAGCAAGTAAAGACCAACAGGTAATTTGGTACTGAGGTATTTCTTCTTTTAAAAAAAAATTGATTTGTTCTGTTCTGCTACTCTTCTGTTATGTTCTGTGTCCCCAAGACAAGGTTGGGGTAGTATAAAATTACCTTATGTTTCCTCTGTAAATATTCTTTTACAAGAACTCTGCTACCTGATTCATTGCCAAGAACCTACTCTACCAGGTATTGTGGCAGCTGGACCAGAAGGACTGTGTCTCACTCACTTTTCTTCCTTGGAAATGATTTCTGGCTGGCCAGGGAAAGGGCTGGATCTGACTTGCCATGATAAAATATAATCAATCTTGAACTCCAGAGGAGGATTGAGTAGATTTTCAGAAGCTTAGGTGGATCAAATCAGCATATCCAAGTTTGTAAAACTTTTTTGTTTTGTGAAATATGAGGGAACACTCAATACCGAAAAACAGATACTAGTTGAAAATAGCATCAACATTCTAATGTGTACTGAGGAGAAAAGGTTTAAAGTGTTTAAACAACCTCTCCACAAATGAAATAGTTGCTGGCTAGCATAAAAGAGTTAATTACAGCTCACTTTCCAGTAAGTAAGAACTTTCTAATACCTGCAGGTGTCCAGTAGATTCTTTTATATCAGCTAGCCATAAGGGGTAACATGATCCTGCACTATATCCTTTTGAGTGGAAGTAGACACATTTTGTAAGGTAATAGAGAAGATTAATAACCACATTGTTATTGAAAAGAAAATGAACACCACACTGAAATGCCTTTCAACTTTTTGGAAGTTCAAACTGGGCTCCAGCAGGGCTCTAATCTGCCTTTTAACTTAAACTGAAACACTCCAATTGCAGCTGCTTTGTATGTTTGGATCATTGCTATACAGCTGAGCTTCAGCTCCATCCTGTTGGAAATCTCCATGCCCTGTTGGTCTCTGCCTGCTGTATCCTCACTTGATATGGCAATCAACCTTTTCTTGGCAGCTCTCAGTAAAAGCCAGATACCAGCTGTTTCCTGTGACAGAATGAAGCCAGTGCTCGCTGCTGCTGCTTTCTTTAGGGCTTTAATGCCTTTTATCAAGAGTTTTCTTTTTATTAAGAAGACTACTACGGCAGTGCACATTCAAAATTCCAATAGCTTTAGGTAAGGAAGATACTTCAAATGTTTGGTGTCTTGGTGTCAAAATGAGGACAGCAATGGCAAGTGCATTCAAAAGCTACTCTGAGGTAATGCTTTTGCTGTGCTACTTGTGAGCCCATTAAATCATTTGCAGAGGACTGCATTCCCTCTGCTGTATCGTGACTTTTGGAGGAAGAAGGGGTTGAGTGAAAAACCTTTCTCCCCCTCAGTTTCAGATCGAATATTGAGCTACTTCTTTCTCCTGTAGACATTTCTGACCACAAGAAACACTTCTTGAATCTTCAGATGTCCAATATCCTTAGAAAATGGGTTCAGATGTCCAATATCCTTAGAAAAATACTGCCAGTACACTTTGATTCAAAGGTATATTAAGATACAGCATTGCTAAATTGGACTATAAACTCGCTTTGAGAACCTTCTATCAGCAAATGGCTTGATACAATCATCATGGAACTAAAAGCTATAAAAAGTAATTTTATCAGTCATTAAGCACTTCTAGGAAGGGATCACATAGCAAAAACCTCAGCAATGCTAGGATAGCCATCCTACATAACTGTGCAGAAGTTACTAAATTTCTTCTTTTTGAAAAGTGCAAACTGAAACAGAAAAACAGTGGTGCTTTTCTGCTTCAGGGGTCTGCTGTCCTTTTGCATGGTCTTTTTGGCCTTTGTTCATACAAGATACATAACTAGATAAGAAGTTAATTATCTTGTCTTATATGTAAAGAATATACTGAAATACAGATGCTTGAAGAAGCACTTCTTAAAATTCAGGATTTTATCCTGCACTATATCCTTTTGAGTGGAAGTAGACACATTTTGTAAGGTAATAGAGAAGATTAATAACCACATTGTTATTGAAAAGAAAATGAACACCACACTGAAATGCCTTTCAACTTTTTGGAAGTTCAAACTGGGCTCCAGCAGGGCTCTAATCTGCCTTTTAACTTAAACTGAAACACTCCAATTGCAGCTGCTTTGTATGTTTGGATCATTGCTATACAGCTGAGCTTCAGCTCCATCCTGTTGGAAATCTCCATGCCCTGTTGGTCTCTGCCTGCTGTATCCTCACTTGATATGGCAATCAACCTTTTCTTGGCAGCTCTCAGTAAAAGCCAGATACCAGCTGTTTCCTGTGACAGAATGAAGCCAGTGCTCGCTGCTGCTGCTTTCTTTAGGGCTTTGATGCCTTTTATCAAGAGTTTTCTTTTTATTAAGAAGACTACTACGGCAGTGCACATTCAAAATTCCAATAGCTTTAGGTAAGGAAGATACTTCAAATGTTTGGTGTCTTGGTGTCAAAATGAGGACAGCAATGGCAAGTGCATTCAAAAGCTACTCTGAGGTAATGCTTTTGCTGTGCTACTTGTGAGCCCATTAAATCATTTGCAGAGGACTGCATTCCCTCTGCTGTATCATGACTTTTGGAGGAAGAAGGGGTTGAGTGAAAAACCTTTCTCCCCCTCAGTTTCAGATCGAATATTGAGCTACTTCTTTCTCCTGTAGACATTTCTGACCACAAGAAACACTTCTTGAATCTTCAGATGTCCAATATCCTTAGAAAATGGGTTCAGATGTCCAATATCCTTAGAAAAATACTGCCAGTACACTTTGATTCAAAGGTATATTAAGATACAGCATTGCTAAATTGGACTATAAACTCGCTTTGAGAACCTTCTATCAGCAAATGGCTTGATACAATCATCATGGAACTAAAAGCTATAAAAAGTAATTTTATCAGTCATTAAGCACTTCTAGGAAGGGATCACATAGCAAAAACCTCAGCAATGCTAGGATAGCCATCCTACATAACTGTGCAGAAGTTACTAAATTTCTTCTTTTTGAAAAGTGCAAACTGAAACAGAAAAACAGTGGTGCTTTTCTGCTTCAGGGGTCTGCTGTCCTTTTGCATGGTCTTTTTGGCCTTTGTTCATACAAGATACTGTTAATTATCTTGTCTTATATGTAAAGAATATACTGAAATACAGATGCTTGAAGAAGCACTTCTTAAAATTCAGGATTTTATTTAATTAATGAGATGGACTTACACATGCTACTGCTGTGTGCATACATACAGCCATTGGGAAACACTTCAGTAAAAATGGGACCTATGATCAATACCCCAGGCATGTTGTCTTTATTGACCTAAATAAATAACATGAAAAATCTTCAGACAAGTCTACAGCAATGCTCCCTTTTCTTGAATGTTGCAACACCATCTAAAGGCATGAAACCTATGAGTTAGCAGGACCTGACTCACAGAAGGCATCTAAACAGAGGGTCATACAAAGGTCTATTTGTTTCTTTAAAGTAAATACAGCAATCTGTAGATTACAACATCATAAGCTGTCACAGAGATTCCAGCTTGTCTTCCCTCCAAAACACTTGTCTTCAGCTCCTCCTTCAAAAACTACCAACCATGGATAATTCACCACAGCCCTTGACAATTTGTTCCAGTGCTTAGTTATCATCACCTGCAGAAAGACAACTTTATTCCCTATCTAGACCAGTCCATCTGCCCCTTTTCTCCAGTTACACTCATGTCTACTAATTCAAAGAGCCTTCTACTCCTGTTATTACTCATAGAGAAGGGTTAAATTGCTTCTTAACCTTTTCCACTATAAGCTAAATAGACCAAGCTTTTAGTTCTTCACTGATTCAGGACATTTTGTAATCCTTTAAGAATTCTCATGGCTCTTCTCTAAATTTTTTGCATCATTTGTATTATCCTCCTGAAATTGTCAATATCAGAACTGGGGATAGCCAGCCCATAACTGCAGCAAGAATGCCAAATGGAGGGGTTATACAAGCTTTCTTCTCCTACTAGGTTCTTGTCATTATCTACCCATTATGCTGCACATATTGATACTTTTTGACAAAGGGAAGTTAGGAATCTTCTATCTATCCTCAAGAAAGCTCTCAATGAGCCTGAAGCATTGCTACTCAGTGCTGTGTGCTTTGCTCATAAAATGAGGCAGGAAGTCACAGGCTTTTGCAAAGGCAAGCTGGCCACCAACACAGAAGAACCCAGTTTGGGCATGTTTTAAAGAAACAGTTGTTTTAGGGACTGATGATTCATCTTTTCCTTTACCTATTAAAAAGCCTGATGACAAGTATGTATTAGGTGCCCAAGGATATGGTCTCAACATCAAGCAATGAATTGCAATAATGGGAAAGGTCGATCTTGAAAGCAGACAGTGAAGAACACATGCTGGAGCTGTGTTCATCCCACCATGCAGGGGGCAGCTGGCCAGGTGTGCCAGAGGGGGACATTCTGTGTGCCTCCTGTATAGGGATTGTGCTGCTGGATGCATCTTGTGGCTGTGTGGGGTGCCTTCTCAGTGCCAGCTGAGTGTCCGTCTCTCAAGGTTTGGAGTCAAACATCAATTCCTGCACATGCACCTCGTATGCACAAGGCTGCAGGCCAGTAATGCTAATGAAAAGGCGATAGCTGTTAACAGGTTAGCCTGGCACATTTAGAGCCAAGGATGACAAACCCATACTGTGCACCACTGTGTTCTGGTAATTAGCCTTGGAGATGGGCTGTACGATTACCCTGGAGCAGCCTACGTGCAGGTCCGTTTCAAATCACGCTGATGCTTTGAGAATTCAGGGCTTTTGGAATCATTCTCAGAGCTGGAGCACAGCCTGTGTGGTTTGAAAGGAGGCAATGGGAAAGTAAACAAAGATGGAATAAAGTAGATTTTTCGTTCAGTTGGCTGGTTTATTTTTGTTTGTTGGTTGATGCACCCCTTTTTTTGGACCCCTTTTGCCTTAGTTACTTTTTTACACCTCCTACAATGTGGCATCTTCACAAACATAAGACAAATTGTGAAGTGTAACACAGCAAAATTATGAGGCATGTGACATCAGACAAGGCATATAAATTAAAAACACTGAAATTACTCATTTTGTAGTGCATACACACATATGTCGGCGAGGGATATATGAGTGTGTGTTTGTGTGTGTGGTTTTAAACAAGTTCCAGAATCTCACTTTTAACTTTGCTTCTATTGTTTTCTGTAGACGCATTCTAGCTTTGGTAATATTTGGGAAATGTTAACCTTGTGTTATTTGGGAAGTAGCCACAAAATTAATCTGATGCATCTAGAGTATAAATAGAAAGTCCAGTACTCCACTGCACTTAAACTGGGCTGAGGTGATGGCTAAGAAAAAGAGTTCAAAAATACCATGGCGATGTAATAGGACATCTGATCCCTGCAGCAAAGTGACTAACACTAGGTTTGGAGCAGTAGGCTGAAATGAATATCAAGAGAACATGTTGAGTTTCCTAAGCAGATAATATTCAGGAGTTGAAATTAATTCAAATAAATGGATCAGGTGGGAAATAATTAAAAAGAGAAAGAGATATAGATCATAATTATGGAGGGTTATGGCTGTGTAAGCAATTTAGAAGTTTCTATTTCCCTTTCTAATAGGGAGGGAGGCAATAGGTGAAACTGTCAAGAGAATTGCTAGAATGAAGCCCTTTAGAAAGGAAGAGAGATACAAAAACCGTTCTTCATCCTTTATCACAGAAACTGGCAAAAATTCTGGGAAAATGTCATTGTAAATAACCTGAAAGCTCCAGAGTAGATTGTATTTCCCATGGACTTAGGGATTTTAGAATTTCATTTCATCCTTTCATTGGTCACCCCATAAGCATTTTGGTTTCTAGTTTCCATATGATAACATTCTCACCACATCCAAGAGATTTAAATAATGAGTTTACTCTTGACTTTTGCAAAGATGGTCTTTGAGGAAATATTTTTAAAACCCAGTGTAGCTGTCATTTTTCAATAAATGAGAGAAATGATGATGTGAGAGAGGCACATGCAGACAGAGGAAGCATAAGGAGCAACCACCCTCCTTTTATATGTCCAATTTGTCATTCTGATGCCAGATGTCTTTTAAGAAAGATGTTCATTGACAATGAATCTCATTCTCCCTTTGCACATCCACAGCAAAACCAGTGTGCTTCTTGCATGTGTGAGCTGAATGTGCCTGAATGAGCATTACTGAACAAGTGCATAGTATTTGTGAGCTCTTGCTAAAAAAGACAGGCCTTTAACTTCTACGTTGCAAAGGAAACCTGAGTGTAATTTTAGGAGAAGTTTCATCAGGTGACTTCTGCCTGCACAGAACAGAAGAAGGCTCTGCAAAGGTCACTGTGGGGAAAAGCCAAAGCAGGTACTAGTGCTGCTGCTGCAGAAGTCTTGAGGTGATTCATGTGCATTGGATTCAATCCACCATGGAAGTTCACCCCATTCCCTGTCTGTGGAGGAGGGCTCCTTTAACTTTCTTGCCATGTGGAAATCATGCTGGCTTAACCATTGAGGCCTCTGTAGTCAGCCTTTTACAGAAGTCCAGGGAAAATGCAGACTGTGGGAGTAAGGATAAGGAGAGTGGGAACAAAATTCCAGAAGCATGCTCCATGTGTTAATTGTTCTTGGCTTTTTAGAAAATGTTAGAAAATGAGTGAACTTCCACAGAAAACTGTCTGCACACATAAAACCCATTAGCACTCCAAATGTAGGTGCCTTATTGTCAGCCTCAGCAAGAGGGTCTGATGGCAAACTTTCAGTCTTAGTCTGAGCATGGTTCTTCCACAGATGTTGTCTGTGCAGCTGGTGTTGTGCCCACCTGATGAACGTCATTCTCCAGTACTTTCAAACCAACCTCTTCTAAAAACTCTATGTTTAGCTCTAAAAATTACATGGAATTAAATACAACCCAGTTCCAGCACTGTACAAAATATATGCTCTTAGAGTTATAATCCAGTCTGTTACATATATATATAAAGTTTAGTTTTAATTGGCTATAAGTTCAAGGAAGTTGATATGGTTTGGTTTGTTATGTTATTTTAGTAAACAAATGCAAAATGTTTATTTAACTTTCAGCAGCTCTGAAACTTGCCTACTGTAACCCATAATCCTCTGATATTTTTAGATGAATGCTTTTAGCCCAGACACCATGAATGCAGCAGATTCTACGTAACCTTCTGTGGTTTCTTAGCATAAAAATAATCTAGGACTAAACAGACACCAAGGGAAAAAAAACCAAAAAACCAAAACCCCAAAACCACAGAACAGAACTATTTCTACAACTTGAAGAATTGTGTCATGTTGTTAAAAAAAGTTCATGCTTTCATTTTTGTCATATGGAACATTTCTTAGCAAGGATCATCTGACATTACTAGAACTAATGTGCCACCTTGCCTGTATGGTATTACAATACTCCTGAGTAGCTAAGTACAGCTGCTTCTCACAGAGATTCACAAGAAAACCCAAGTGGGTCCTCTATACATTTTAAAAAGGCTGGACTTGCTCACTTGAATAACAAGAAGGATATCTAGCAAAATAGGATCAAAAATTTAGGAAAACACCTTCACTGCCAATACTGCCAAAAATCTGGAGGTGCCATCAATAACTCTGTCATCACTGACACGTGTCAACAACTCAGAATATGAAAACATACATCTTATACATTTCTATTCATTAGTCTTCAATGCCCTATTATATATTTTCCTTTCTTATTTCCTTTTTCTCCCCATCGCCCCTCCTTGCCTCTCCCCTTCCCCCACTTTGCAGCTCTCAGAAACGATCCTGTCATCATTAACACACACCTTTTTTTTTAAATTTCCTTTTCCCAAAACCTGCATTTCACCTACAAGTGTTCTGCATCTGTGTAGCTGTATAATTAGCTGGAAGTCTCATTATTTTATATGAAAACAATGTTTCTGCTCATTATTGTTGTAAAAGAACATAAACCTCAAAGGTTTTAGGTCCAAAATAAATATTAAGAAACCCCTCCAAAGTTCAAGGGTTGTCATGTTTTTAAGCCAACCTTTGCATGTTGGGCACCTTTTACTCATGTTTTCAGTGTTCATATTTAGAGGTACTGCAAACAGAAAAATTAAATGTTATCAGAGGAGCAACTCTATGAATGAATGTCTAAAAAAATGGAATGCAGGGCTATATCAATGCTGCAACCTGGAAAGGTTTCTTTCTCCCCCCTTAAGTTTCTGTTTGGAAATCTCCGTCCTCCAAAAAAAAAAAAAAAAACCAACAACAAAAAAACAAAAAACACCCCCACATGTTTAGAAACAGAAGGCACTCTATGCAGAAAAAAATGTTTTCTAATCTAATAAAACTATTTATTTTTGTGCATTTAAAAGCAACTGAAGATGTAGATCAGTACATACTAATATAAATGCTCCAAAAAGGGAGTGGAGAGTTTTCCATTGAAAATAGAGAGTATGAACAACTTTATCAAATATGTTGAACTGAGAATTTGTTCTATTACTGTCTCATCACAGCCTATCTGCACAGCACAATATCCATCTATAAATAACCTCACTTATACTGCTATTGTGTATTGCCTATTTATGTTGAAATTTCCCTAGAATAGTCACACAATTTTTCTGCTTCACTGTTCAAACCATGCATGATTTCATCTTTCAGTAACATTCAGAGGAAACACACATTTTCAGTACAAAATTGGCCTAATGCGCCTCTTAGATGCATGGAAGAAAAGTCTACTTACAGAATTCAGGTCTATCATATGAAATACAGTGAAATATTTTGACTAATGAAAAAACATGGGAACTCAATTTTAAATTAGGTATAAATGCAAATTAAAGGTATCTAAGAAATCCTACATAGTATGATGCAGTTTTTGTATGGGCACATGTTCATGATAGACTTAGCAGAGGCCTGTAATGTGGCAGCTGATTAAGCTGCCTGTTCTTCAGTACAGTCTCAAGCATCCCAAAGAACTGCAAGGTACTTCACAAGCTACTAAAATTAAAAAATCTACTTAAATGTACTTGCCCCATCAATACAAGAAGCAGTGAGTGCCCATGCACAGGCACAACCCTTCTTATTCCAACACTTACAATGGTGTGCACAATGTCAAAAGGCTTTGATTTTGATTTTCCTGGCACAATTATTTTTTCCTCATAATTAACCAACTGGATATTTAAAAGTTTAGCCTGATTTTTTCTGGCACAGAGCCAGATTCAACACAGATTTGATTGAAAAATTACTCCCCTAGTTACTTATCTGGATTACAACAGTGTAAACCACCAGAAAAATATGGATCAATACTACACTGAAGTCCATTCTGATGGCCAGCCCAATGACACAATGCATTGATTGAGCAGAAAACATTGACAAAATAAAGCAATTAGTTTAAATCTTGAAATAAAATTCCCAATGTCTTTCTTCTCATCACTCTCAACAACTCACTAGAGTGTCTTTTCTGTGGAAAAGTGTCACATTCTTCTAAATATTTAGGTGCTAAACCTATTGTGAAAAAAAACCAGTGGGGCTCTGTTCCCTGGGGCTCTTTGCTGAGCTCTTCATATCCATAACCAAGAAGCTACTCATAAAACATTAGAAACACGGGTAAAACACTCCCAGTACCCATATTTTGAGAATGCCTAACTGAAAATGTACCACTGTAAGTTTGATCTGCAGAACCAAAGTTCCACTATTGTCAGGTCAACATTTGGTATACTGATTTTTTTTTTCAACAAAATATTCACATCAAGGTCTTAGAATGGTTTTAGGAAGTAGAACAGGAATTCCAGTGTACTCTAGAATGCTGGTGAGGCATGACAATGCCATTAGTAGTGCTCTTAGGTTTATGCAATGTAGTAAACTTACATTCAAAAGAATATACAAATAAATAATAAGTTTGTTTCTTATGAAATTACTTGTTAACAAAGCATAGAACCATGTCATTTTTTTACGTCATTTTTTCTCAGCTGATCATGGAATCTGAGTTTATAGCATTGCACAAAATTGTCCCAAAGGATTTGACAGTTTTTATAAGACGAGGGAAAAAACAAACAAAACAAGAACATACCTTGTATTACACTGCTATTCAACACTTGTTTATATTACCTGTGCATCTTCCAAGAAAAAAAAGAAAATAATTGTTCACAATATGGAGAGGGTGATGGCAAAATCCACCTCAGTATCTCTTAAGATTTGATCACACACTTTCAGTTCTGCTAGCACTGCCTGGCTGGCTTTCTTGGAGCAGAGTAGCTCCATGACACACCCTGCAGTCCTGCCTTTGTCACCAAGCTCTTTTCAGCTCCTGCCTGGCAATCACAGGTAGGTTTCCTCTGCAAGGAGTCAGGGTGCAAAGGGCTGGGAAGAGGGTGTGAGTCTGAACACACACTCTTTGCCCTTGTGCACCTGGAGGCCAGGAAATACTTTGGTTCCAATAGGAGAGAGGGAGATTTTAGTCTACTTATACAAAGGCTGACATTTTTGGGACAAAGTAGCATCAAATTAGAAAGGAGAGGGAGGCAAAGATGTTAAGAATCAGGGACTGAGTGAAGTTCCAAAAAGCAATTAAGAAATGATGACAATTATTATCTCCCGTTACTGAGAGATTATAATGGCCTAAAGACAAAGATTTAAAAAGTGTTCGCATACAACTTTTCTTGCTGTGATGATGGTTTTGCTGCATAGGTCTTAATGACTCTAGTAGGAGTTAGGCAACTCTGGGGGGTGGAGCTGTTTTTAGCAGTATTTTATAATCTCTCTTGATATATGTATAGAAATGTATACTACTATTGCTTTTGTTATATAAATTTAGTGTTAAAATTTAGCAATCACCCTTCTCCCAATTGCTCTTTGATATCTGCAGACCATGAGACAGACCAGTGCACTCAGATGCTTTGCATGTAGAATTCCTTAACCACAGATTATTCTGTAATTACTGCCCTGCTGTAAAATGAGATCGTGCACACCTGGCTCACACATGAACCACACATAGTCTTCTTTGACTTTCTAGGCCTTGATGAAAAGACAGACACATACTGCTACAGTTCCCATATCTAAAGGATTAATGAGGTTATTTAGGGAGTGTTATGCAAGTTATGATTTATCTGGAAGATAGCATAGAAGTATCGCCTTATTTTACAAGGAGCAGGGTAGGGGAGGAGCCTGGCTTGCATTTACAAACATTATCCCTATTCTGTTGGAAATTTTCTTTCAGTTGGAAATATATTGATGTGATAAGGGGAAAAAAGGGGAAAATCAATCTCATTAACAGTTGTGGCACAGTTGCCTTCATTATGAAAAAGAGGTGACTAAGGGAGGTATGACACAGGCCTGTAAAATGATAGATGGTTCAGAGAAAGCATGTAGGCAGTGATTACTCACTATTTCTTACAGTATAAGGCTTCTTCTACACTCACGCTAGGAGGTGACTTCAAAACAAACAAAAAGGAGGGAGTTGTGCAGGCAACAGTGTTAATTCATGCAGCTTGTTAAATCCATGACATTATGAAGACAAAGAACTAAGAATGCCAAAGAAAGGACTTGAATTTCTGTGGGAGACAGGCCAGTCAGTGGCTATTAAAAGGTTTTTTTTCAGGTGCAGTTTTCTGTTTGGGAAGGTGGTTAGAAATATGGTTATGAAGGTGGTTGAATATTTAAAAGAATTGCTGTTTGTCTCACATTTCTTCCTTAGATAAGTGCTAATGGCCACTGGCAAAGAGCGAATAGTGGAGCAGCCTTTATGTCCCTTCTTCCTGAACTCTGTAGTTTTCCATAATGTAAGCTGTTCATAACAGTTAAAAACTGTTAATTTTTCATGGCATTTTCTTGGCTTTTACCATCTGATGGGACTCTAATTTATGCCAGTACTTGGATTCTCATTTTGCCTATACACTGGCATTTGTGATGAGCTGGATGGACAGTCCTGTCAAAGTCACTCTTT
>NW_008238448.1:596484-611691 GCF_000691975.1 Corvus brachyrhynchos | reverse complement strand
ACTCTTTCCTTAAGCAACAATCAGATACTTGCAGCTCTAAAGTAAGTCTTCTTATAAATTGAGACCTGTGTTTAGTATCAGGAAACCCTGACTCAGATTAAAAATACTCCCCTAAACTGGGATTAAATACCAAATTTTCTGTGGACACCATGATAATTAAAGTGCTATAAACTGGAATAGTTTTGCCATCACTTCTAATCCAGGAAGGACTTCAGAATTCCTTCCTGTGATGATGAATCACTAGGAATGGATACATTTTCTAGTGCTACAACAGTGTTGCCAGAGTGGATGGTATATTTTTCCCCACTTCTAAAGTCAAGTCCATTTGCTGCTTAGCGAACTCTTACAAAATGAGCTGCAGTAGGTATTTAATGACTTGGCAGTAGGTAGTAGTAGGTAGTGGGCTTTAGAGTGAACAATGGTGGAAGAACTGTAGGGAAGTATTTTTTCATTTGTAGGGCTTCTGCTTCCTGCTCCTTAATTTAGGTACAGAAAATTAAATATTAACCAACCATGAAAATGTATGGTGCAAACTAAATATTGGGGCAGGGTGGACAGAAGATATTTAAGTAATTATTTCCTGGAAGGTCAATTTTTAGTAAGTATGCATGCTTAAATATGGAAGTTAATTCCTCAGCATTGTACATTTTAATGCATGGCTGACCTTCCTCGAAACTCCAAAAGCAGCTCTGGGTAGCTTTATTAGGTACACGTTCCCCCAGCTTCAAGGTTTAACATGAACCCAGCAAGTGATAAATATATGTAGTTACATCAATTTTTCATGGCCATTAAGCATTAAATGGATACAAGTGACTGTAACTCAATTTCTGCCCAATTTATATACCCTGTATATAAGGGGGTTTTTTATATACAAAGTTTTTTACTACATTTCTGTCACCATTGTATTTCTTCAAGTGTAGGCTTATATTTCCTGATTTCAACAATGCACCAATGAACAGACCAGAGTGGAATTCTATCTGATACTGTGCCTGAGAGTCTGAAGATACATTATATTAGAAATCTATGGGAGAAAATCAATGCTGTGATCAGTAACTCTACACTATAGATTAATTAAGGCCAGAGGCAAGGGATTAAGCCTAGCACAATCCTTTATTGTGCTTGATTGCAAAGTTCTCTAAGACTCTTCAAAGTTGAAGGTCGTGTTGCACAGCATTGACAAGGCTTTTTGTTCACCAGAATTTCATGAATCTCTCAGTCTCTCTATGTAACAAGGCGATACTGTAGCCATGTGAGTAAACCTCCAGTGTTGCCTGTGCTGCTCTGATGTGGAATGGCATGTCATTTGTTTGGTGATTTTCTCCAGATTGGCAATTACATTTTAGATTTATAAATCCCTAGATTAATATCATGATAAATCATTGTTATCAGTGCACAGATTCCCCATGAGGGAACCTTTCCCTGCTGGACAGAGTTCTACATTATTACTTGTCTGTATGACTTCTTATGGTAACTAGAAGAACAGTGCTAAGTAAGTAATACCAAAAGTGACAGAGGGATTGATTTGGTTCTTCCTCAGACTGCAATCAACATAATCCCTCCTGCACCCTGCAGAGAATGTCCTGCTGCCACCTCATTGCTCAGATGTGGCAAAACTACTTGCAGCATTAAACCAAATGTTCAGTAATATTTTTAATAAATGCTGCAAAATTTTGAGGTTAGAAGCTTGTTTTTTTAAAAATTAATACCAAAAAAGAGCTGAAGTCTTTTTCCAACTTCAGTCAATTTGAAGCAATGCTCAGAGTCATTGAGAAGCCAGAGTCACTAGAGTAAGGGAAAACACATATGGTGTGAGCATGAATGTTCTGATAAAGCAAATAAAATCCCAGCTGCAAACACATGGCAAACCCTTCATTACTGACCTGATCATCTTCATTTCATGGAAAACACCAACTGCTACAAAGCTAGTTAATGATTGTTATGGCAAATTAAAGTGCACAAAGTCATCTATTGTTATAATCCCAGCACAATTAGGAGTAACTGCATATGTAACATTTTTAATGTCTCACTGAAAATGAAGCATCTCGAAGCAAATGCTGTTCTCTGATGCTTGAAATGCAGCTTTCCAGAACTATGTTCTCTGCTGAATGTTTTTGATAATGGTGGAACAAAGACCTTTGATTTTAAGAACTTCATCAGCACATCCCTGTGCAATTTTAGTGCATTGCTCATCCTCCATATAAAGTAGAAGCATTTCTATCTTTACACATCCCACACCTACTGTAACTCCAAAATATCTCCCAATTTACAGAGTTTCTGTAATAATTACTCTCTGCATAGTGTTTTCCAGGTCAAAAAGTTCTTTTAAAATAATTAATTAGCTCTGTTTTGGTTAAACAATTATTCATGACCTAGTCTCAGTTTCCTCTGATTTTTTTCATTAATTGTAATGCTTACCCAGGTAGTCCCACTAAAAAACTATGGTTTGTTTGTGAATCACTCACCTTCACTGTGCTTTTATATTTGTTACCAGTGCTAGTCACCTCAATTATCATGGGATGTTTTTTATTTTCTGATTATGTAGTTGACATTTTTTATGCAAGGCTTTCACAAATGAGCTCTGCTGTGAGAGATGGGGATATAATTATGTTACTGAAACTATGGGGAGGCTAACAGGGACAAGCATTTAATCAGCAACTAGAAGTAGTTTGAATGCTTCAAAATAAGAAAGTTTTGCATGGTTTACTCCAACAAAATACATTCTTTTGTTAAAAATGCATTATCAAATTGAGGATTAGATTTGTGCTTTTAGGGGGAGGTTGGAATTGTCTGTCAGGCATGTGACACACACAGACATCACAACGTTACTCTGTTGCTCAGTGATGTCTGAGGACAACACAAAGAGTACTGAACAAATTGTACCTGCAGCACAGAAGGTGCCAGAAACCACCACTGTCAGCTTAACTGAGTGCATAAAACCAGAAATTCTTGAATATATGGGAAAGGAACAGCACAAATAAAATTTTCCTAGGAGAGAAGGTGGAATATATCAAACAGACTTGGAGTGAGGAAGAAACAATCACACTGTGGAATCTCCCAGGAAAAGAAAGGGAGTTTAGCTTCCCAAGACTGTTCCAGTATATGGTGTTAAACTCTTATTACAATACATTGTTTTACCCAGCTCTCTTCACAAGTAAATCAGCACTGTAGCTTCTTGGGACGCAGTCTGACTGGGCTAGAAATACCTGTCTCTCGCGTTCTGCCTTTTTATATCGGACAATGTCCTTGGCAGTTATCTTCCTTTACAATAGCTCACTGGGGACCAAGCATCATCAACATCCCTCCATGGTTTGATTCCCAGAGCTAGTGTCTGTCAGTTTGGTTCCAGAGGCTTTGCAGTCACTTTTGCAGTTTTGTCAGGTGGGACTCCATAAGTGTCTTCACCTCTCTGCTCCTTTGCCTTTCCAGTCTCCAGCTACTGAGGAGCCTCTGGACTTTGGAATTAACTTTGCCATGCCCCATTGAACACAGTTATTTTATCAGTCTTGTAATGTTTCTACTGAGTCTGTTTGCAGCTGAGGCATAAGGATCTCTTCAGACGCTTGCTGATTATGTCCCAGTAGCTTTTGCTGGTTTGTTTAAGACTTAATTGTAAAGTCCTAATCTTGGGCCATGCAGATGGTGCAGGGCAGCTCAGGACTGCATCAGGACTGCATCAGGACTGTGGAGCTGCAGAGCCTGTGCCCAGCTGGGGTAGGGAGCACAGCTTTCTCCTAGGCCTGTCCCCTGCCACAGGAACCCCTGCAGATGTGCCCCCGGCTAGCTCCGTGTAAGGCTTAAAGGGCATATGCTGTTCCTAATAGGGTGAGGAGCTCTTTTATGCTAAGGAAATCACAGATTTTGCAACATTAGGGACTTGTCAAAAGTGTGAGGATGAGACATAATTTTCACATTCATCCACATAAATATGTAAGCATTTTCTACCTGTACGTACGATAATGGATACAGTAAAATTAAAGCTATTTAATGGCTTCTTTTGTAAGGTACCATCTGCTTCAGTGCAGTATTTAACATTCAGGACTCTATTTATAAACAGGAAGAGGTGTAGCCTTCAAAGCTGGATTTGCACATCCCAGCACTATGGCCACCTCACAAGCTATATATATATATTTAACATGATACAGATCTACAGACCAAGCCTTGTATGTTTAACTGAAGGAACAGAATGTGAAAGTGAAGGCTTATACACCCTCCTCCCCAAGCTTAAACTAGAAGCAATCAGTGGGCGATAATTCTTCTTATCATTCTATTTTCATTAAATAGTCACCAGCATGTGAATGTATATTAGAGAAATAGAAATTGCGTAACTGCTTTGCTATGATACAAATGTAATTATAAATAGACACTGCAAAAGAATTCCTATTATATTGATCCAACAGTTTAACTTTAGTCTTGCCACCAAAAATTGTTCTTTACTGGTCAAAATATAAAATCAATTGTCCATGACATGTTTGCATTTGGATTTGTTCCACTTTCTGCCTAAACCAAATAGCTGAAAGAGTGAAGGAACAGTCCAGAGAGATTTGTGGCTATCTGTCTGAGCTAAGCCATTAAGCAAAGCAAGCTTAGTTTGTCTGTTTTCTACACAAAGGCAAGAGAGGATGCTAATACCAGCTGAGTAGATTTGGGGTTGTGTTATGTCTTTGTATTTTAATGATAATTTTTTCTGTGAAGAAAGGACCTTTAAAGAACACAGTTATGATGTTTGCCTCCCTACTTTGTGAAAGAGCCTACCAGGCATGTCAACATCCACACTGAAATAGTTAGCAATTTCTTTAATTTTTTTTTGTAATAATGATTTCTCAGAATCTCCTTTTGGTTTTTTCTACAATAGCTTTGAATTGGGAAACACAGCTATGAATTTATGTTTCAGATATGACCCAGGGAAAAATTAGTAACTTACAGAGATTTACAATTAAAAAGTTGAATTCTTTATAAGCATGCTCTCATGGTTGCCAGGAGTATCATCTGCTAGCAGTTTTGGTTTCAACCTCTTCAGTCAGACAGAACTCCTGGATCACTGAAAGAGTGGTAAGCATTGGAATAGGCTCCCCAGGGAAGTTGTGGATTCACCATCCCTGGAAGCGTCCAAAGAATGAGTACATGTGGCACTTTGCAGTATGGTTTAATGGTCATGGTGGTATTCAGTCAAAGGTTGGATTTGATAATCTTGAAGGTCTTTTCCAACCCTAATGATTCTGTGATCTGTTTAAAAAATTTAAGCCATCTTTTATTACATGTTCAAATGGATTGCAGATGTGAAAAAACCTACCTTTTTGATACACCCATAAATAAACTTAAGATGAATCTAAGTGCAAACAAATGCAGTACTTTTTGTGATAGAGAATAGGAAAGCAAAACTGTCTGAATTGTAAATGGATTTATTTTCAGAACTTATATTTGACATTCTTGGCTGAAAATGAAAAGTAATTTTGACATTCACGTTGAAAAGGTACATTTGCTTCCTGCCATGGTTGGCTTACACTGCCATCAACGTGTACTGCACTTTCCCTCAGGAGGCAATGTACAGTGCAGACCTTCTGCTACAAGCCTCTCTCTCAGTAGACCCATGAATCTGGGCCTTTATGTAGATTTGGGACAGGAAATGATGTAGAACTGCTTTGTCAAAATATTATATTTTGATGTGTCTTTCATCAAAAACATTACACGGATATTTAATCAAAAGTTTAAAGGGGAAGGAGGGTGTGACTATAAACTTACTCATGTATGTGTTTACTTTGAATGTCATTGGATTGCAAACCAGAGAAGAACAGATCTGTGTTCCTAGGAGCTCAAATGTTAAGTAATGCTGAATTTAATTGTTAAGATGAGGCAATCTCTCCACACTGTGTATATTGTCTGTCCTAATTGAATCATGGTATTTGACCAGAATGACATGTAAAAGTGATTTCCTTGTAAATAAGGTGTGTATCTTCAAGGCAATTGTTACATGATTAAAGACAATGAAATTGTTGCTAAATGCAAAGAAATTGCCTCCAAGCTAGCAAAATAGAAATACCTGTAACCTGGAACACTTCAGACTTATTTCCCATACATTTGATAGCACTGGTTATTTATTTATTTCCTATTTTATATGCCAGAATTGTGCATGTGCATATGCTTATAGGTATGTACTAATCTGTTTATGAAGAATGAAAGTTATTTATTGCCACTCAGATGAACATAAAGATGAGATCCCTGCTCAGTGACTCATAGGTCTTATGCTGCAAGGTTTTGAATGCACAGAAGAGCTAGGGAGTGTCTTAAAGTCCCTCCCATTGAATCAGTGGGAGGGAGAGGTTTTTTTATTGCCTTGGAATCTGCTCGGGTTGTTGCAGATCCTAATAGGAAAGACATTAACATCCATTCAATTCCACAGGTGTATTAAGTCTGTAGACACATTGGTTGAGGAATAAACCTTTCCACAGGTTTGGGGGTTTTTATATGTCTGATGACAGACATTAGTGAGACAAGGTAGGTGGTTGATTGGATTATTACAAATAATTTCTGAAGGAGATTTGAGTGTGCTGAGTAAGAACTGGGTACAGAAGCTTTTATTGGAAAACATTCTGCATACTATACATAATTTGGGGGGAAGGTTAGAAATGGGTTTTTTTAAAAAAATTTAAAAAAAAAAGACAAAGAAATGTTAATTGCATTCAAATAAGACATTTGGCCAAAAGGCAAGCAGGATTCATTATAACTGAACAACTGTAAATGCAGAACTGATGGAAAGATTGCTCTTTCCATGCAAACATTTAGATGATTGGTTTCAGTAGTGGAAGCTACATTTGGGGTCAGTATCTTTATCTGGGTACAAAAGAGAATCTTTTTAAATACTTCAAAACCAAATATATTCAGAGTTATAATATTAAAAGCACAGGAAGTACATAATCAGCTCTCAAGTTTCAGAGAACCAATAAATTTCAAATAATTAAATTTTGGGAGGAATTTTTTTCTGGCGGCATATCTCAGAAATTGACCATTGTGTGTGTTTTTTGCTGGTATTAATAGCAAAATGCTAGATTAGATGAACAACAGTGTGTCTTGATTACTCAAATGGCCCAAAGTTTTGAAGTAGATGGCATGCCTTAATTTTTTTAAATACTTGAGAGTCTAAGACTCTAGTGAAATTTCCTGAATTGCTGGAACATCCAATTAATAAAAACATGATCAAAAATTAAAGGGATTGTTTTCTGCAATGTTACACTTCTGGGATATCTAAAGCCAGATTAAAAGCTGATGTAAATTACAAAACTACTACAAATTGTCCACAATTCCTGCTAAAGCTTATGAGTTCCTATTATTTGGTCATGGTCCTGTTATACTTAGATCTAGGCCTAAGATATCCGCATGCGTACCTATATATCATGAATCATTTTGCTTGATTCAGCTATTTTTAAATTCTGCATGAAATCCTTTCCCCTTTTAGGAAAATCCTCTGACATCAGTAGACAAGGAGTTCACCCACCTCATTAGTGCAGAATTACTACTGAATGTGTAAATTCAAATTAAAAAAAAGTAACGGAGTTAATTTTACCGTGAAGAGCACTTCATTCATCTCAGCTGCCACAGGCATGTACATGCAGGCATAAGTATCACACACAGGTACATGAGATACATGAGAAAGGTTTTGTCCAATTTGTTTGTATACCCAGCCTTTTGTCTTCAAATTGATACTTCATCATGAGGGAGATATTACGGAAGTTGTATGGTTGTAAGTAATGATCAACTCAGTTCCACAATGATTGCACTTTGAGTATCTATATACAAAAAGCATGTATGATTTCTCTCCATCATCACTTTTCCTTGCATCCATAGCTATCGTTTTTTCAAGTTTTGGCACCTGGATAGCTGGTAGTAATTTAAAATGAAGACTAAGAAAGAATCCCATGTACAAAGAGACCTTGAGTAAAGATTTAAATGTGGAACATAAGTGGAACAATGGTAATTCTGGATATCTAAAATTTGTTGTTTTAAAATGAAATCCCTTGCTAATTCAGTCTGACATAATAGGCCAAATTTTGCCTTCCTTATTTATCCTATATATGTGGAATGTGAAGTTTGAGTAGCAATGAATGGAGAAAGGACAAATCCTAGCTGAAATATTGTGCAGTCTTTACCTGAAAGAGATGGTTATGGGCCTTCTGTGGAATAACTTGGATTTATGAACACTCAGTAGTTGTATTTCTAAAGCTAATCATTTGTTTAGAGACCATATCAATCAAGGAGAATATTTATGAACCATATTAATTGATAAAAATGTGTCCTTGGGACAATATTATTTGCTTTATCATGTAATATGTCCAGCTCTTGCTCATAGTTTGTTTCATCACTTGACAGTCACTGTCCTGGGAGGGGACTGTAGCAAGTTCACATTTGCTCTCTACAACTCCCTGAGAGTGTAGCCAGGTGGGAGTCAGCATCTTCTCCCAGGCAGTGACAGGACAAGAGGACATAGCCTCAAGCTGCACCAGAGGAGGTTCAGTTTGGACATCAGGAATAATTTTTTCACTGAAAGGGTGGTTGAGCATTGGAACAGACTGCCCGGGGAGGTGGTGGAGTTACCATCCCTGGAAGTGTTGAAGAGACAATTGGATGTGGCACTCAATGCTATGGTTTAGTTGGGGTGGTGGTGTTCAGTCAAAGGTTGGACTCCATGATTTTGAATGTATTTTCCAACCTTAATGGTTCTATGATAAGTTTAGTTTTATAGCTGCACACTCTTTGATTTACAAGTGGTGAATCTCCATTGAAACCTCCTGATTGCTAAATTGATAATACCATCTGATCCTGACAATTATTTTTGCAAATACTGGCCCTCGAAGCCAGTCAGCCTCCTCTGTCCTATCCTTTCTGGCTGCCAAGTTCCCGTTCTTTACTAAATGTTGACAAAACACTGGTGCTACTGAGTGTCTATTTAATTTTTGACTGATTTTCCTGCTGCATGAGATCACTGGCAACTGCTAGAACACATTCTTGCTTTCCCAAACTTTGTGTTTATTTCCCTGAAGATCTTGCCATCTGCTGTGCTCAGCTGCCCAAGTAAGTAAAATTTTCCATGTCTTATAATTTTTTCCTAAAAATATTGTCTGTTCTCTCAATATTTCCAGTTTTCATCAGGTTCTTTATGATCAGTTCACCACTAAATAACATGTATCATAACAGGCTGTGTTACCAAAATCAGGAGTATTGATTTTGGCAGCAGGACAGAGGTTACTGAAGCAACGTTCAGTAAGTGGCATTCCAGATATTATCTAGGGCTCAGCCAACAGAACTGTGGAGAAGAGATTCATACATGATGCTGTTCATGTAGTGCATATTTCTTTGGCCTTACTTAGCATTTACACCTCATTTATTCTGACTTGCTTACTGTTGCCAACCCCGAGTGCTCAAAATCATGAAATTGGCTTGAAAATGATAATGCTTTAAGTAATAATACATTTAGAAGTTCTTAACCCAGAGTGCTTGCACTTTTGAGCATTATTCTATAGCTAGCAGGCAATGTGCTTTCTTGGGGGGAGGGCAGAAGTGACAGGAGGTATTCACACAAAGTGTTGTGACCCCCTCCGAGCTGAGAAAACACCAAATATCTCACTTTTGAGAACTCCTTCATGCTGGCTGAGTGGCTGAGTTACTCTTGATTTATACTAGCATAAGTAAATCAGAATACTGCATAAATAAGTTATAAAATTACTGTCTGCAACAAAAATAATGCATTATTTCACCTGTTAGAACTCAAATGATCACTGCCCCTTCCTACTGGTTCCGTATTATTGTTTCACTTTAAGAATCAAGTAAGCAGAAGCTCTTGGAGATGGAAAGGCACACTGTGCAATTCCATAGAGGACTGAAGCAGTGAAGACATCCATGCTGCCAGAGTGGTTAGTTCTCACGTTAATCTGTTTATGCCCATCATCTCTATTGCTTAATGACATCACAAGATTAGTCTGAGCATACCTTGGGTCAGCCTGAGCCACACTTGAAGTCTTTGCACTATCAAAATGGGAATTGGCCTTGATTGAATGAAAGTACTCTGTTTCTTTGCCTTGAAATGTGTTCAGAAATAGAAATGTGGCAAGGAAAGGCAGGGGAAACAAACAAACGAAAAACAAACACCCAAAATCTTGCACACCTTACAGTCGACTCTTTGAAAACTAGAACTGGGACACAGAGCAGAGATTTCTTGTGAATTTTAACTCTAAATATATTTTGTCTATAGCTTCACCAAGCAAGCTTTTCACATTTTTATACCCAGGTCCTCAGGTATTTTTCTCTCTTCGGTGATTTCTAGTGGAACGAGAGTGGGAGGTTAAGGGAAAGAGCAATATGAAGAAGAAATGAGTGTTGCTCCATGTGGATCCTGGGGACTCCCATAAAATCTGAAAAAGAAACAGTGGAGGAGGATGTGGCTGGCTGCTGAAATGCTCTGTGGGCTACATCCTGTCTGTAGCTATGGCAGAACCTGCACGCCCTTTTAGTTTGTGTGTGTGTGCTGGGAGCTGAGACGACGCTGGCCACAGCAGCGTGTGCAGCTCACACAGAGGCTGTGCCTTGGCACTGCACCCTCCTGTCCACGTGGACACGCCGAGCACGCCTGGTTTGGGAATCATCTGCTTTACACAGATGGGAAGCTCACGTTAACCAGCACGATCCTACAGGGATGAACTTGAACTGTGAACCAGGTGAAGGGTTTTTCCTCCAAAACAATCTTGAGTTTTCATCCTACAGTACAGCATTTTTCTCCAGCTCTGTAAAACTTTTCTGAAATGTCTTTATATCACTTTGTGTAGTTCAGCAGAGTGCAAAATAACCTCTTGGTGTTTGCTTTAGTTCTGTCATATTCTGTTTACAAATTCAAAAGGACCTAACATAAATAGCTGTCAACACTTACATATTACTGTGATTCACTGACTTCACTACAAGAATTTTCATATAGCAGCAGAAAGAGCATCAGTATAAAAATCTTATCTTGAAAGCCACTGCAGTTGTTAATCTCTCTTTCAATGACTGTGTGCACAGTGAATCTAATTATGCTACTTGAGATATAATTACACAGCTGCCAGAACAGGACATCAAAATGGTACCTCAGCAGTAGTGTGTGGGCCTGAACAACTGAGAGTGAAGGGCTTTCTTTTTCCTGTACTGCTACAATACATATTGCTTTGATCATCTGGATTTAAAAACTCATATAAATGGGGGGAAAAGGAAGAAAAGAGAAGAAATTAGTAAAATCAAAGGATGTATGTCTCTTCTCCTGTAACTTTTGTTTATTCATAGGTCAGATTTTCCTAAAACTCTGCTGAATTTTTTGGTGGGAGGATCAGTTCTGACAGGATCCTACTCTGCAGTTTTCAGGATGGAGGAGCTCAGCTTTAAGGAAACACTGTTTGGGGTCTGTTGTTTGTTACAGCTATTTAATATCTAGCCATAGACTAGGAAATCCTGCAGCACTGATAGCTAGCTGCCCATCTGTGGTCCTGTGGCCTATGACATCTCAAACCTTTCACGTGGAAAGACATCAGCAGGCAGCAAATATCGCAGACTGGGATTTAAATCATGTCTGCTGTGCCATGGGAAAGGAGAAGCAGAGAGACTTGTTAATCCACTCTTACATAACCATGCGGTGGACAAATATGCATCTGGCGTGTATTACATTTTGAAAAAGCACTGAGCTCCAGGCTTCTCAATTCTCAAAATCAAAAATGTAGAAATACTAGAGCAGAGTTTGTATTGCAGAATGATGAACAACTATCTCACTACTACAGGAGAACTGTGCAGGCAGGACTGTGATGTCCCCAGCTAGTTCGGTTTAGTCTTACTGTCTGGAAATGCAATTCTGGGGACCTCAGTTTGACATCTCACCTAAGAGGTCTGGTGTCTCATAGATCACCATGGTATCTTCCTTCAACGGCGGCTCAAGGAGCTCTCAATTGCACAAGGACTATTCCTGGCAGTAAAACTATACTGGGAGACATATTTAGCTCTTGTGGAAGACTGTGGAGCTGCACTGAAATAAGTGGACTAATTGAGGAGTAAGGTAAAACCACTGACTTTAATGGCTTGAATGTTGCCTTTTATTTTTTTTCCCCCTGATAAAATCATAAACAAGGTGCAATTTAGGGAAAAGTTCTGGCTAAAATACTCCATCTAGCTAGCCTGATTGGTGAAATTCATCTGACAAATGAATGACAATATTCAAATGAATAGCTGGATAAAGTTAAGCAAAATCATGATGGTCTATGACCAATAGCTTGTACTAGTATCACTAGAAAGACGTCCTAAGCATCAGTGCCATGAAGCAGTCAAGACAGAGACCTTGTCACTGAACATCTAAGAAAAAGTGCTGTGCTTTCATGCATGGCATCTTTTACTTGCCTACAGATACTCAGTGTGGAGTATTTAGAAAAGACTAGCATAGTCAGCAGGCTGAATTGATAAATTTGCTGGCATAAAATGCCATAAAGAACTTTCTGAATTAATTAGAGGTGGCAGGGCATTCAGCATTCCAATATATGATTCCTAGGAATGAGAAGCTGCCATGGATTCTAGCTCTTTGGATAAAAGCCAAACTTTTATGCAAACCAACAAGGCATGAGCTGTGCAAACTGCTTCACTGCATTCCTCCTGCCTGGTCTTGGTGACCAGTGCTCCAAGGGAAAGCTCCAGCAGTGGGGGCTGAAGTTTCTTTCTGGCAATGGCTGATGAGAGCAGAGTGGAGTTTTACTCTTTACACTCTGGGACAAGGATTTTGTTTTGCAGGCGGCTAAGACTGATGGAACTGTAATTATGATCAGGTTTACTGTGGATTATACAAATTAAATGATGACACATGGGTGTCTCAGAAGAAATGCAGACTGTGGTGCTTGGGAGTCTCAACAGCTTGGTGTTGGTCAATGCAGGGTTAAGCAGTGCTTTCCTGAGCTGATACCCTTTCCTTCGCTAGCTGTATCTGGTCACTGTGTTATTTTTACTGGAATATAGTTCTTCATTTTCAGGCTATTAAAAAGAAGTGATTTTTAAAAATGAATACATAAACAAAAATGTTCAAACACAGGGTTCACATTTAATTGGAATTTTGGTTTGGTTGCACTTGAAACCACACTTTCTTCCTCTTGTATACATCCTATCCTACAGTATGACTAGTGCACCCACAGAGCGCTAACTCTAAATTTGAGTGCTTGACGTTCTCAGCAAAAGTGAATTCATAAATGGTGTGCATTACCAGAATTTGTGCAAATTGGGTTTTACACTTGGATGTGTTTCTGAGTGTATTTCCTAATCACTAAAGCCACCGGGACCATCTAGTCCAACCTTCTTCATAGCAGGGCCAATTTCTACTCTGAGTTCAGTATGTTGCAACTGAAGCAGACAGCATCTTTTTATAGACACCCTGACATGATTTAAAAGCTCCAAGTGTCTCAGCATATTCCAGGGCAAGCAATTCCTCTGGTTAATTACTCACCGTGTTAAAAATGTGCGTCTTGTTTCCAGTGTGAATTTTGCTGAGTTCAGCTTCCATGCTCTGCATCTTTGAATGTGAAATGTGAAACTTCTTGTTTGTTATTTCTTATGTAGCTTGTCTGCACAAGGAAAGGAAATGATTCTCTGCAACTGGCAAGTAGAGGGGACAGAGGGGTGTTAGTATTCTTTCATCTTCCTCCTCCATTTGGAAAATCAGCATACTCTTAGGAGAAATTCTGTGTAGTGTTTTTAGCATTACTTCATACAAGTTTTCTATATGCTTTTCATAGAATGGGAATATTATATATGAATGATATGCATAATATGAAGAACTTCAGAGTAAAATGCTAGTGTCTGCTCCTAGTATGTCAGCAGTTTCTTCTTCCTCAGTTTTGTGCTAGTATTTATTTCATTGGCCTCCCTGATTAACTTCATCCATTGTTTCTGCAGGGTCTCGCCACCACCAATCTTTTGATTATTGCCAAGGCTTAGTAGTTTCTGGAGTGATATTATACAGCTTGTCTGGGAAATCTCAATGCAGATGGAAGCTGGCTGCTATGTGTGTTACTGTTGGCAGTGACTATATATTTAGAGCAGTATTAGCAATTTTTTTAAATAGGAAAAACCCAGATTTACCAAGCTCATCTCTGTTTGTGAGTGACCTAGCCAGAGTTAACCCTAATTTATCTTGGTAGACGGTTCAAAAACAGTGGCCAGAGAAAGCTTGAGGACATTCAAAGTACACACTCTGATTGGGGGAAATTGGTGACCACTTAAAATAGCGGAGTTTAAAATTAAGAATCTCCAGAATACTTTGGAAAGTGCTTCTGGACACTATGAGAGTACATGCTGGGAGTCTGTGAAATGGTTCCTTCCTGGGAAAGGATCACTGGAAAATGTCAGAGCAGTGTCTTAATCATCCCTCCCTATCACTGCCCACCATGGGCTACAACAGAGCTAAGAAGATGGGCGGAAAAAGAAGAAGTGAGGGAGGAGGGGAGGGAAGGCAGGAACAGTAGCTTTAATGAAAAGGTTCTTCTAGAAGAATGTGTATGGTTATTGCAAGGTGCAATCTTCATCCTTAAAGGGAAGCATGCTGCTGTAAAACTTTTCTGAAATACTCTTCCAGGCGCTTCCAAAATGAGGGAGGAGGGGGAATAAAAAATCCAAACTAAAATGAGAGAACAGAAGTGAAAAAAAAAGAGGAAAATTTTGAGGACACAGAAATGGAAGGAGGTGAACCAATCTTTCCCCACTGCCTATTCTCCATCTGAGTCCGTGAATATGCAAATGAGTTTCTGAACGAACATTATCACTGACACAGATTCCCTTCCACAGCATATTTGTGTTGCCATGCATATGAATAATTGCATTAGTAAGGCTGAAGGTCTGGTTGCCATATTTTACATGCATCTATATTTTATCTGTGGCTATGCTTTGCAATCTAATTGTATGGTGTTGGAAGCATCCATTTGTCTTGTTTCTTTCCAGTGAACAACACTTTTTTTTCCCAGCTGACCCAGTGACTAAAAAAAATTTGAGCAAGAAAAAAAGTGACAGCTCAAGCTAAGTCTGGACAGGAAGGAGGCAAAAGGAAAGCATTTTAGCAAAGAGACGGAGGTCAGGTCGTCTGCCATCTGCTAGACTTTGTTTAATTGTATATCTGCATAGCAGCAAACACTTTCCTCTGTCTCGTCTCCCTTCCCTTTCTCTTCCTGTAAGCTC
>NW_008238448.1:592864-596439 GCF_000691975.1 Corvus brachyrhynchos | reverse complement strand
GAACATGACCCAAGCACATGGTTCTAGCACTCTCTGTGACTTTTGTGTTTGGCACGAATCACAGTGCCAGGGCTGCTCCCAGCCTTCAAGTATCCAGGGACCAATGTACTGTAACAGCATCCAGATCCTTCACTGGTATAGTTGTCAGCAGCCCTCTCCCAGCTGATATATTTAAGTGGAAAACTTCTGAGAATCTGGCAGAGCATGCATGTCCTGGGCTACTCAATTTTGCAAGTCTCACCAATCCCACTCTGAGGTCAGGATAAGCACTTATCAATTTTTTAACTCAGAGCAAACCCATTTTTGCAGATATTAGATTAATTCACTACTGAGCAGAAGGCCAGCACTGTAGTACTTAAATGTCATTTATGCCTTATCTGAAGATTTTAATGGGACTTATTTGGTAGATGATCTTGGCCTGGCCTTGGCACAAGGGTTATTTTCACCCGAAATGAACTACTGAGGGGCTGACAACATCCTTTGGAAGACAACCAGCAAGAAGTCATTACTCTTGGGATAGCTGTGAACTCCAGGAGAGTTAGAGAAATATTTCCATCTTAGGCAGAAAGCAGTGTCATATAAGGAACGAACACAAGTGCTGAGTTTATTGGCAAAGCTAAGAGCAAGAGTAACTGAAAAGTGTTTACTTACACTCAATAAGAAACATCCTAATAGTATTGAATAGTGTTAATGTCTGCTCCTTGCCTTAAGTTTAAATTATTTTCACCAACCATTAAAGTCAGGATGATGAAATTGTCCCATCCTATAGAGCACATCTATTGATAGAATGGACGTGTTCTCTACCAATAAGAATCATAGAATCATGTAAGTTAAGGTCATCAAGTACAACTGGTAACCCAGAACCACCAAGTTCATCACTAAACCATGTCCCCAAACGCTCCATTTACAAGTCTTCTAAATTCCTTCAGGGATGGTGATTCCACCACTTCCCTGAGCAGCCTGTCAAGCAGCCTGCTTGACAGCCCCAGCTCTTCGCCTTGTTGACCCTCCTACAATTGGCCTCAGCCATCAATCCAGCCTGTCCAGATCCCTCTGCAGAGCCTTCCTACCTCCAGCAGATCAACACTCCCACCATCATTAAGCCACCAAACTACTCTCTTAAGATACAGGGCTACCCCACCACCTCTCCTTCTTGCCTATCCCTACATCCATTGTAGTATGCATTACAACACTCCAGTTATGTGAATCAACCCACACTGTTGCCATGATGGTAACTTATGTCATAGTTTTCCTGCTGCACCTTGGTTTCCTGCTCCTCCTCCTGGTTGCTTATGCCACATGCACTGGTGTAGATAGATGCACTTCAGCTGCGCTATGGATCCTGCCACCTTTTTAAGGGGTGAAGCCTTAACTTCTACATGATCATTCCCAGGCACTTCCATTGTTTCTAACACATCAGTAACCCTCGTGTCTCTGCTGCAAAGGATACTTTAAAAGGAATATTTATTATCTGAGTGTTTTTTAACTGTGTTCTCCAGTCCTGTGCACTCGATTGTCATCATCTAGAGCCAAAACAGCCTCTGGGTACCACTTTTTTAGCAATTCAGAAGATTTATGTGTCTCTTGCTGTGCTGAATGCCATTCTTTAAGTAAGCACAGAGCACTGAAATTTCTTTTAAGAAAGGAGGGAGGAGGAGGAAAGATTAAAGGGGCTCATGTGCTTCTTACATAAAATTTGAGGAGCTGATGAAAAGCAATTTGATTAAAATATGATTGAAAGGATGTTCTGCGGCGTACCTGAGGCCGATGTTTTTGAATGACATAGGTGCATGGGGGAGAAGGGGAGATTGGTTATCAATATTTCTGGGTTTTTTTCAAGAGATTAATACCTAATCTTGCAAACTGCCCTGCAGGAAAGCCTCGTGGGACTACTAGGGCACTGCTACAGTGACAGAGTCCCTTTGCAGCAGTTGGTTAAGACAGCAGCACTGAATTTGCATCCTTGGTTGAGGATGTTTGTAGTCAATTAGAAACCTGGCTTCCCTTACATTAGGGCTGCTCTACATCACCCTGGCAATATAAAATGTATTTTAAGTGAGTGTAAATGTAACTTATAACCATTAAAAAGCAGCTTTGCATTGTACAGCAGTTTAAAGCCTTGGGGTAAGTGAGAATCTGGATTTCCAATGTGTAAATTATGGTCAGTCTGAAAATTAACTGAAGATTTTTATATTTTGTAGTGCTACCACTAAGCCAACCTGAGTAAGTTATTTACATCTAATTCAATATTGCAGTTATATTAATTGGAGCTCCTTAAACTGTATGGTAATCTCCAGGTTTCAGTATTTTGCTTTGTAAATATTTGGGAATTTTACAAACATGCATTCAGAGATCAGGTTTTTCTGTCCCTTTTTATCCATTCTAAAGTTCCTCAGAAAAGACACAGCACAGGAGGTCAGTTTGGAAAACACTTTCTAGTCCATTGTTCCTTTTCATATTCACTATGCTTCTTTAAATAATACATCACAAGACACTTTATATTCTGAGAGTTTTGGCAACTAAATTAAAGTTTTCCATGTTTGTTCCTTGAGTATCAACTTATTGTGATTAATTATCTCACTCTTAGCACCAGTTATGGTCTGTTACCACTGAGCCCTCAGCTGGCACTGATGGCACTTGAATAAATCATTTACTCCAGAATGTGTTCCATGCATGTTGCCTTTAAAGTGGCAGGGATTTAATCCATACTGTTTTCAGGCCATAAAGGCAGAAAAACTAAATAATAAATCATGGCATCTCTATGAAAACAAATAAGGCTTACTCTTGCAAAAGTAATTACACACATTCCTCTTTGTTCTTGTGTCTCTGTCATCAGCATTACTCCTGAAAAAGGAGGCAGAAAAGCATCCTGGGTATTAAACATCCTGAGTATCATGTCTTACTTCAGGATCTGTTCAGCTGCTTCTGTCACTAGTAGTTTTCAACAACACACCAGAGGTAAATCAGCTATGTATAGATGCTTATAGTACAAAATGAATATATATCTTATTATTCTGCCGTTCCCATTTCCTTCAAATATTGTTCCTTTCTCTCAACAGGCATTGGTCTGTCATGATGTTTGCTACTGCAAGAACATCTTTAAAATGCAGTGAGCTTTCCTTCTATTCCTTTCTTAATTTATATTTTCTGGAAGATTTTAATATTCACTGGGATAACATCCTAAAGCCCCTTGCAAAATCTGTATTCTGTAGACTCCCATTAAAAGCAATGTCTAATTAACAACCAAAGCCCGTAGGATGAACTCCCTGGGAGCAAATGACTAATTCTTGATAGCAGGACTGTGTTTTTAAGCTGTTGCCAACATCTTGAGAACAGTTCGATGCTGGAAGCTGCTCCCAAGGGTCCTTTCTTTCAGTTTCACAACGTATTGGCACAGGCAGAGGCTCGGGAATGTGCACACCAGTAGGGGGAGATGAGGGGATGTCTTTCCACTTCTGGGAACCTTGGCACTGTTCAGATACAACTTTTTTTTTTTTTTTTTGCTTTGTCCTGCGCCAGCAGCTTTTGGAGAAATTACTGTGAGAGCTGCACCTTTGTATTCAGGCTCTACCCGT
>NW_008238448.1:560118-592773 GCF_000691975.1 Corvus brachyrhynchos | reverse complement strand
TCCCTACAGTAAGGCATTTTCACTGCACAAACTTGCAGTACTTAATTAAAGCAATAACTTTAAACACATTTAGGCAAATCAGTGCAGTGTTCTTCTGGATACATAAATTGAGTTAAACCTGCTGCTTGCACCAGTAAATTTATAGGGACAAGCTACTCCTGCAGATCGAGTTTTAAGTCAACGCATATTTAACCACACTGTTGGGCTTTGCCTGGGCTACTGGCCCTGCAGCTGGATGCAATAGGGCAACTGGGACTGTGGCCCAGCTGTGCAGGAGCTAAAGCTTGGCTAATTTCCTCTAATAGCAGATGTGTCAGGCAACTCCACCAGTTGCTCTTGGCAGCCTGCAGTGCCATTTGGCTGTAGTTTTGCTTCTGACTCTCTTGCCTTTCATTCTTGTTTGCTTAGTCTTGATTCCTGGTTCCTGCTTCCTTTGTGTCATGCTCCTATATCTCACCTTGTCCCAGTCCTGACTTGACTTACAATACAGACTCTTTGGTTTTCAAACTCCTGCCGCTGTGACTTTCTGACTTCATGCTTTTCAGTTTGAGATGACTCTTTCTATCTCTGGTTTTGATTTATTCTTATGCTGGCTTCACTCTACTTGTATCCAAGATTAATTCTTATCTGGTCTTCACCTTTGGGCTTAGAGGAGTAGTCTGATGAAAGTACGTGCTTAGGAAATCTGAAACTGCAGTGCAGGAAACTTGCGTTAGGCTGCTTCTCAGCGGTATTGGAATGGGGACAGATATGGAAGTCCTTTGCATGATTGTTCTTGAATCTGCATGCTGTGAGGGATTACAGGCATGACTTGTGGATCAGTTTTGCACCAGAGACTTAATCTGAATGCAAATATTAATTTGCAGCCTTAGATGACCACAGTTACAGTTCTTTTATATTGAAAGCTGTTGTAAGGAGGCCAGTTTTGGCATGGGGTAAACCATTTCCAGGGCTCAAGGTTATTTTCTCTCACTTGTGTTCTTCTCTTTTACTATTTGTTGACTTTTCAAATGTCAGTCAAGCTCAGTATAACTGTTCATGGCACCAGTTGTTACTGTTTTCCATGTTGATTCAGCATCTTGGAATTTGTAGCTAACCTTTCTCTCTTCTGTATTCCAGATGCCATTGCTTGCATTTTATTGCAACACAATTCATTTTGATATCATCCGTTCCCTGACTCTCTGTAGAATTATCTATTTAGCTTTGCTTTCTAAACCAGGCACAGTATCATTAACAGTGTGTATAAATTCTGCTAAAAGCTTCAGGACCAAATCCAGAACCTGCATGATTAACCAAGCCAAAAGCCCAACAGATGTATCCCGGGAAAAACATGCAAAGCTCCAGAGAGGCTGATGATCAACAGGTTACGTGCCCACAGCTGATCCATGAAGACCACTGTGAGGAAAGTGTGAGGGTACATTTAGTGATGGATAATGTATCTGTGTTTTGCCATCTGAACTTTCCACCTCTTCGCAAACATAACCAGACAGCATTTCAATGATACAAAGAATTGTTACTTGCTAGGCTTACAGGGCTTACAGGCCCTTTATCTATCTTTCTCTTGTGTACTGAGGTAGAATAAGAGTGGGAAAACTTTTGGCAAAAAAAATCCTTAGACAGTGCCCCTTGATGGTGATTTAAATTGCTATGTGGTCCTTTGTCTAGGCTCTCTACTGGGGTGAATTTCCTCTCTTGGATATGATGGAACCAAATGACATGTGGAGTACTGATAGATTATATTGCCTATCCAAGACTAGTATACGACACTTGGTATCAAATTTATTTTAGTCAAATGTAGATGAATCTAGTTCTTTTGAAAGTTTTAGGTGCTTGTTGTCAGTGTTGTGACAGTGAGCTGTAACAGAACATTGATTTCACTATGGAGCATCTCCTCAAGACACACCACCAACACAGACTAGTATGTCATGGTTTTAATCTTGTTGTAGATAATGATGCTATAGAGGCTATGGCCTATGAAATAGACCTAGATACACAGATGTTGAGAATCCCCTGTAATTTTTATATTGAAGGGAAGTAAACCAAACCAATTACACATCTCTCTTAAAAGAAAAATCAAGAAAATCATCAATTAAGGCAGCACCAATATCCAGACTAACCTTGTTGCACATATTTTCCATCCAGCCATCATAGTACTTAAGGGCCTTCCCTAATTCCCCCTTACTTCCAAGATACTGTCAAACTTGTATCTATTACATGTGAAGCCAGAACTCCCAGAGGCTAATGCAGGAAGGACAGACTCCCCGTAGCTAGAACATTCTTTCTCTAATAATGATTAAAATTTTAAATGCTATCTCTTGCAATCAGTACTTTAAAACAGTATCTTAATTGGTTGAGTCAGTGGGCAAAAGTATGGCTACATTTTTATAAAATAATCCTCACCTTGCTGCTGAAATAGAGTGAAGACAACTTGATTGCTAATTTTTCATGGGATCTATGACACAGTTTGAAATCCCTCAGTCTGTGTGTCTTTATGAAAGTCTGGCTTAAAATTACTGGCTTCTCACTGTATGGGCATTTATTCCTCCTTCCACTTCAGCTGGATGCTGCTACTTTCCAGAGCTGCTGTGTGCTTAGAAGAATTGTCATGTCTCAGCTAAAATGGAAAAGAATTGCTCATCTGAGGCAAAGAGGTGGGTACTAACTTATTCCAGACTTGAAAAAAATCTCTCTCCCCCAGCTCTCACAGAGCTTGTCTTCAAAATCAGTAGTCAGAAGTGACTGCTCTTTGGAAGATCAGAGCTTCCAATGTATCATGCTGGGCTTCTATTCTACTAGGGGATGAAATGACTAACAATGGTACTAGGGATTAGTGATGCAAGAGGTCAAGTGTGTTAGAATTTTCCCAGAATCCACCGACTGTGTTCTTTTCATTCAAAGATGGGATCTTCATATTCTCCTCCTACTGTTAAATGAGAAAAAGGAATCTAATAGGACTCAGAACCCATGAAAAAGAAATCCCTCTGTGACAAAGGAGTGTGAGAAAAACCTGAAGGACCACCTGTGTGGATGGATTTAAAGGACCGATTTAAGTCATAAGGGATGCTTATACAACTTTTACTATGAACACAAATCTGAAACACAGAATATCTCTAGTTTGTTACCATCATCAGAGAACAAAGACAGTGTATGGTGATTTCTCTCTCTTCCTTTCCCTCCCTCCCGGGATAAAGATTTTGCTCCTGAAACAAGTTAAGCAGTTAAGATTTCACCACACCATGACAAAGTAGTCATGAGGTCTTATACCTGTGATCTGAATCTTGGCTGTATCATACCTTGCAGAAGTGGCATGATATGTGGCATTTGGCTGTGGTACTGACCTTTGCCTGACGAAAGCTCATCTGAACACTCCTAAAGAAGAAATGACCTGAAATGGGGATTCTGCATTGGAAAGGAAGACTAAACACATTCTACAGATAAATAATCAAGACCCTCTGCAAAATAAAATGAAAGAGCTTTATGTAGGCTGGATGGCATATTATAATTGAAAACTAGAAGCAAAGGAAAACCATTAAAAAAAAAAAAGAACTCCTATATAGCTTTCAGAATTAATACAATCATGCTGGAGTTGTGACACTGGATGTCCTTGTATAAGCAGCAGCAACAATGACACTTTCTTGTTAAAAAATCAGAGCTGAAGTCTTGTCCTGTGATTAATGGGGGAACAAATGGAGAGATCCAGCGTCTCTGTTATTCCAGCCTATCAAGACAAATCCAGATGACTCATGCAAACAGCCTGCAGTCACAGAAGAACGGATCCAAACTGGTCTTCCACACCTCATGAAGTTGGGGCCCACAATGTGTAAGCAATACTGGCCATGCTGCATTCCTCACATGCTGCTTCTCCTTCTGTGTCCAAGCAGCATGTGCCGCTGGGCAGTGTTTCCCAGCAGTGGCGAGGAAGATGTAGGGTTTTTTTCTGTCCAGATTCTTCTGTGCCCTTGGTGCTTCATGAAGTATGCCTACCATATGGGGAGATTTCTGCTTACTTGTCATGGGCTTCAGGATTTTTCTGGGCATATAAAGGACGCCCTTGCTTGAGCCCTAGCTCTGTTTCATATTCTCGTATTACCATTGCAATAGGAATCTCAGATGGCAACTTTATTACCCAGCTAGTCTGTGCTCCTGGGACAAGAGGATGGTCACAGCACATGGAGCTCACCACAGTTGTTGGAACAAGCTGAGAACTCATGCTGTTCTGCTAAATGTCAGTCACATACAATGTCTTCCCATGTTCAGAGAAAATACCACAAGGACAGCCAACAAAACGTCCCCTAAAAATGTCAGGCAAATCAAAGCAGAGAGTATGTGTCACAACTGCCATCTTATATTCTTTGTGGCTTTCTAAAGCAATAGTATCTGCTAAGCAAGCAACTTGTACATCACCCCAGAGGGAAATGGGAAGCTGGGTTAGGTGTCTGTTGATTCTTGGCTCATCTACACAGAAGTTATTCAACAACAATTCTGTAAACATCCCTCTTCCAGAATAGGTGTGCCCTATTTTCCTCTTTAATTAAAACTCACAGTGTTAAAGTAAACCGGAACAGCTCAGCCTTATTCTGGAAATTAGTCATGAAATTAGTCAGGAATAGCTCCCCCTGAACAACGTGTATAAACAAGCCCTAAACAATATTTATGTTGTCTGGAATGATGGAGGACACCTTCACAGATGTAAATTACTTTTCAATCTTCTAAGAAACATAAAGTAAGAGTTGTTGTCTTCCAGCTGGGGGCGGCGAACACTTCTCACCCGTGTTTGACGATTCTGTTTGTTCTCGCAGGACCATTTGAGGGGACGGTGGTGCCCCAGCATTGAGGCCGAGCGCTGCAGGCTGCGCCAGCCCATTCGCCAAGTTGGCGTGTGCCAGGTGCGCTGGGCAAGACACACAGCCAGGGACAATGGGTGTATTTTCCCTTTATCCCCGTTCTTCTCCTTCTCCTTCTCCTTCTCCTTTTCCTTTTCCTTCTCCTTCTCCTTCTCCTTCTTCTCCTTCTCCTTCTCCTTCTCCTTTTCCTTTTCCTTCTCCTTCTCCTTCTCCTTCTTCTCCTTCTCCTTCTCCTTCTCCTTCTTCTCCTTCTCCTTCTCCTTCTCCTTCTTCTCCTTCTCCTTCTCCTTCTCCTTCTCCTTCTCCTTCTCCTTCTCCTTCTCCTTCTCCTTTTCCTTTTCCTTCTCCTTCTCCTTCTCCTTCTCCTTTTCCTTTTCCTTCTCCTTCTCCTTCTCCTTCTCCTTTTCCTTTTCCTTCTCCTTCTCCTTCTCCTTCTTCTCCTTCTCCTTCTCCTTCTCCTTTTCCTTTTCCTTCTCCTTCTCCTTCTCCTTCTTCTCCTTCTCCTTCTCCTTCTCCTTCTTCTCCTTCTCCTTCTCCTTCTCCTTCTTCTCCTTCTCCTTCTCCTTCTCCTTCTCCTTCTCCTTCTCCTTCTCCTTCTCCTTCTCCTTTTCCTTTTCCTTCTCCTTCTCCTTCTCCTTCTCCTTTTCCTTTTCCTTCTCCTTCTCCTTCTCCTTCTCCTTTTCCTTTTCCTTCTCCTTCTCCTTCTCCTTCTTCTCCTTCTCCTTCTCCTTCTCCTTTTCCTTTTCCTTCTCCTTCTCCTTCTCCTTCTTCTCCTTCTCCTTCTCCTTCTCCTTCTTCTCCTTCTCCTTCTCCTTCTCCTTCTTCTCCTTCTCCTTCTCCTTCTCCTTCTCCTTCTCCTTCTCCTTCTCCTTCTCCTTCTCCTTCTCCTTCTCCTTCTCCTTCTCCTTCTCCTTCTCCTTCTCCTTCTCCTTCTCCTTCTCCTTCTCCTTCTCCTTCTCCTTCTCCTTCTCCTTCTCCTTCTCCTTCTCCTTCTCCTTCTCCTTCTCCTTCTCCTTCTCCTTCTCCTTCTCCTTCTCCTTCTCCTTCTCCTTCTCCTTCTCCTTCTCCTTCTCCTTCTCCTTCTCCTTCTCCTTCTCCTTCTCCTTCTCCTTCTCCTTCTCCTTCTCCTTCTCCTTCTCCTTCTCCTTCTCCTTCTCCTTCTCCTTCTCCTTCTCCTTCTCCTTCTCCTTCTCCTTCTCCTTCTCCTTCTCCTTCTCCTTCTCCTTCTCCTTCTCCTTCTCCTTCTCCTTCTCCTTCTCCTTCTCCTTCTCCTTCTCCTTCTCCTTCTCCTTCTCCTTCTCCTTCTCCTTCTCCTTCTCCTTCTCCTTCTCCTTCTCCTTCTCCTTCTCCTTCTCCTTCTCCTTCTCCTTCTCCTTCTCCTTCTCCTTCTCCTTCTCCTTCTTCTCCTTCTCCTTCTCCTTCTCCTTCTTCTCCTTCTCCTTCTCCTTCTCCTTTTCCTTTTCCTTCTCCTTCTCCTTCTCCTTCTTCTCCTTCTCCTTCTCCTTCTCCTTCTTCTCCTTCTCCTTCTCCTTCTCCTTCTTCTCCTTCTCCTTCTCCTTCTCCTTCTCCTTCTCCTTCTCCTTCTCCTTCTCCTTCTCCTTCTCCTTCTCCTTCTCCTTCTCCTTCTCCTTCTCCTCCTTCTCCTTCTCCTTCTCCTCCTTCTCCTTCTCCTTCTCCTCCTTCTCCTTCTCCTCCTTCTCCTTCTCCTCCTTCTCCTTCTCCTCCTTCTCCTTCTCCTCCTTCTCCTTCTCCTCCTTCTCCTTCTCCTCCTTCTCCTTCTCCTCCTTCTCCTTCTCCTCCTTCTGCTCCATCGCCGTCTCTTGCTGACGGCCCGGCCTGCCTGGATGTGAAGTTATCCAGCGGGCGTGCCGTGGCCGTGCTCCCGCGTGTGCGTGCAGATGTGCGTGAGGGTGCTCGGCACAAACACGTATCGGCTCCATGATTTTTGCTCTGTTTCGGAGGTATTCGTGTGCTGCCAGCCTCGGCCGTATAAACAGATTAGAGTTTGGGTTAACAACACATTGTGCCCCGTAGTACAGACCAAGGTTTTATTTACTGGGGTGATGCCTGATGTAAATTGCACATGTGCATTTCTCAGTGTGTAGGAAGTGCACGTGTATTTAATGGTCTGGGGTTTTTTGTTTGTTTTTTTGTTTGTTTCTTTCCGCACTGGGCACACAGCCAAGTGTACCCAGCTCTAGTATATTTCACCCAGTTAGGTTATAACCCGTATGCTACAGTGGACAGCACAAATCCTAGGTGCAGCATGCATCTGTCCAGACCCTGAGAAGCTAGAAATGGAAATGGCCTTTAAATATGTGCACTTCTGTATTTACATGAGTGTATGCCAAAATTAAACGCTCAGTGTAAATATTATTTGGAAAGATGTGTTATTTATGGTTTTGTGTTTATATTTACGCTTACCTTCTTATGTCTTTTCCCCTCTTACTTCATTTTATGCCCCTCCAAAGCAAATTGTAGATATTCTGATAGTGTAAGAAACATAATTGCAAGAATTTCAAAAAAATTACTTATAAGTTTACCTTTATCTTGTAATATCTGGAATATTTTCAATTTAAGTTTCGATCTGTTATATCACGCCAAGAGTAGGCTTTACTCGTCTCCTGTAGAAACAACAAACGACCATCCTGTTAGGAAAACTTCATTATTATGGCGTGTCTCATTTTTTTTATTTCCTTAATCTTCTTGGTCCTAATACTTGGCCAAATGTCCTGATCTTTGCTGTGGCAGCACTTCCTTTGGCTTAAGACAATGTTTGTCATGAATAGGAATTATTTCAGTATTTGCAAAACCTTCAGTGGTTTCAGCTCATCTAAATGTGTTTTGTCAGCAATTGCCCCTTGCATTTTTCACACACGTAAATGTCTCAAACATCTAAACCTGCTATTTTTAAGAAAACTTAGCAGTATGTATAGTTAAATATTTTTATAGTGCAACACAAAGAGAAATCCACTTGGTTACATTGAGATCAGGTCTTGAACAAAAAGAGCGTAGATGCTGCTTGGGTGTCCATTGCCCCTGCTAACTGTTGATCTCATAATGTCAGTGTTTCAATGTAGATCGGAAGTTTTTTTTCAGTCCTCTATTAAATATTGAAATCCTTTTAAGGTCTTAAAATAGCATCTGAAGAGTGTAGTACACAGTAAACTGATTGTTAATAGGATTATTCTTTGCTGCATCATAGGCACTTCACACTGCCTTCATATGGGCATTAAGGAAATCAAGAAAACAACCGGTGGTAAGAGAGGAAAGATCACTGTTGTTTCTGTCATATAGGACATGATTTGTACCCTCTTGAGATGAACAACTGAAATGGGCTTGCTGTGTTAAATTAATAAAGAATAATTAAAAAGGTATTTTTGTGAGCACCTTTATAAGTAGTTGAAGTCTTGTTATTTTGGTGAGAAACCGACTATCAAAGGTATAACCTGAGAAACCAAGTTAGTTAAGTTCTTCTAAGTTATTTTATCATATAAAACCTTACTTGAAAAGGAAATGCTTTTAACATGGATGTAGTCTCTGGATTAAATTTTTCCCTCTGCTTGCCTGTGTGGGATTTTTTTGGTTTGTTTTTATTACATTTTGTTGATTTTTAAATTTATTTTAAAACCCCTTCTGTTGCTGGTGTGTGATAGGAAATGTCTCCTTCTAACAGTAACTCTGGGCTAGCTGGTGAAAATCCTGGCTTGGCACTGTTATGTAACGGTGGGACGGGCTTGGGGGGATTACAGTTCCAGCAGCTTGTGGCTGAGAGCTGCTTCTTCAGGGGGTTGCTGTGGGTTTGGGTCTTTTTTTTTTTTTTTTTTTTTTTTTTTTTTTTTTTTTTTTTTTTTTTTTTCTTTTCATGCTTAAAAAGCTCAAATATATGGAGAAGTGGAGTATTTCCATTGGCGAGGATTTTATCTCACACTCATTTTGCTTTGCTTTTTTGAATTGTCTGAATTGTATTTAAACTGATTTGGTTCAAAAATAAAACATGCTTTTGGGATAAGGGGAAAAAGGCTTGGGAGCCCCTAATGTCTTTAATGTCCTGGTCTTTGTTATGCAGATCTTACACTGTCACACAATGAGCAGTGTAAAGAAGAAATTCAAGTTTGTGTATAATGTCAAATTTTCGGAAGCAAATTAATTCCTGTTAAAGCTGACAAAACCATCTGTTTTGTTGAGCTAAAGGAAAAAGTAAAATTAATCTAGAGAATGTAGTTACGGTTTGAGGGGTACTTTCAATTTACCCTGGTACTCTCCTTGAGAGAGTATGTATACTGTGATGCAAATTACACAATTCACCTTTACTCTCTGGATTTTGTCATGCTGTAGAGGAGCAACACTTTGGTCTGTTAACTGCAAATAGGATAAACCATATGTTCAGGTGCATTCAGGTGTTTGTGGGGTCAAGGCTCAGGACAGCATACTGTTGTAGGAGGTGGTGACTTGATGTACTTAACGAATTGAAATTCCTTGCCTTTTTGTTTAGTGGTGTGGTGCAGCTTTCACTTGAACAGAGCTGTCTTAAAAGTTCTTGTTCTTCTTCAGGACTGAGGAAGGTACTGCTTATCCATGCTGCTTCTAACTGCTGAGACTTGCCAGCCAGAGCGTGGGCTTGGTTGTTCTTGTGAAGGTAGGAGTACCTGTCCAGGAAAAACTGGACTGAGGATGGTAGCTCATTCCACATGGCTCAGCTGCCTGATGTCAACAGCTTTTGCTCACTACTGACATTAGCAAGATTTGAACCCCACCAATGGGGAAAGGAAGGCCGTGTATCGTGTTACTTGACCTCCTCAAAGTATTTAGTGTTGCATTAGTGCCTCTGAGGAATACTGCTCTGAAGCAGAGTAATCCTAAATAAAAACTTTGAAAGTCAACTGGAGTAGTTGAACAAAAAAGTGAAGTCAGTATTTCTTGGAAATCTTGCGGTTAGTTAGGTACAATAATTGTTTTGATTTTTTCTGGGCAGGTAAAATGATTGTATGCTTTTGTGTGGACTTCTTGTTTGTTTGGTGCTTTTTTCATAGAAGTGAAGTTTTAATTAAATAATTCCATCTCAGCTGTTTGGAAGGGCTGCAACTTGTGATCCTTGGTGTTGGCAGTCTCCTTTCCTCTTGGGCATTGCATGGGGAGGTGTACACAGTTATATCAGCAATTGACAACACAGTAAAACCAGACACAGGTCTCTGCTGTCTCTGAGTTTCAAACTGTCATTGTTAATGCTCTCCTAAAGTGCAGGTTGACAGTTGTTTGTAATGTAATATGAATGCCAGCTCATGATCGATATGTCACCATCAGTGTTAATTTCAGATTTGTGAGAGGTAAAATTGCTGTCAGTAATAGAAATTCTAAACTTCATTGCTAATTCCCGTTAGTCCAGGGAAACTTGTGTGTAGCCACCAAATGCTTGTGCTCCAGGCTGGAATCCAGCATTGGTGAATTGCAGAAGCCTGCCTCTGTCTTCCTCTGAATCAGGTTCAATTTTTCCAGCATAGATGTGTCCTGCAAGTGCTTCAGTGGTTTTTGAGTAATTGTGTTGACCTGAGTGTCTGTAATGTTGGTGTATTTCATATATATTTTGCTGTAAATCTGAGTATTGGTAATTTATGACAAGGACATGGGTTACTTTGAAGTGTTTTAACTGTCTAATACAGTAGAGTAAATGGGGATGTGTCTGTCTTTTGAGGGTGCTGAAGATTGTGTCTACCTGAGCCTCATGAGGAAAAAGAAGGAATTGCTTTGTAGCTGTTCCTGTTGGCATAGGAGAGCTGACTTCACTTTACTTTTAATTAATTTATTGTTGTAGCACTTAGGAATATGCTTGCTTGCTCTGAAGAAGCCTGCATCTGAGTTTAAGGTGTGTTATTAACTAGAGAATACACCCACAGCTATGCCAGAAAGGTGGCACTTGTACAGCTGGGGATTACCTGCTCTCCCCTATCCACTCTTACCTTCATTTGAAGGAACAGGTGGACATCCACCTCAGTTTTAGTAACTCTGTAGTTGCAAATCTCCTGGTACATTTATCAAACAAGCTGTGTGAGGGGCACCCGAGAGCAGAAGACAACTGAGTGTACTTGGAGAGATATTATGGTTGTTTAGGAAAGACAACAAGGTTGCTGTGTTATGATTTTTATATATGTAACCAATTTGTTCTACCTCATGTCAAAACTAAGTTGATACTTGTAAGACCAGTAGATTTTATGAACTGGGTGACACTTATGTGTTGCATTCTTTGTATGTTTTATATTATGTAAACCTGTAGGTGTGTAACACTCATGAGGGATTATGAATGGTACTGAGAAACTGAAACAAAACCAAAGTACAGTCTTTGATGACTATGTGTTATAAAGCTGGTGATTTGTTTAGATTTATGAACTCACTGAGTCTCTTAGTCATTAAGGTAATTTTGTAAATAAGCCCTTCAGTGAAACAAGTCTTTTGCTGTATAGGCATAGGGGGAAAATTGTGCACATGCTGAAGGGTGCCTTTCTTACATAGTTATTGCTGCTCTGCATAGGTGGGAGGCTTTTCTCACGCTCTGTATGATGAGTGTGGCATGCTGAGTTGTAGGGCTGATATGATGCGAGGCACAAAATTGCCTTGTGTGTTAGAAAGCTTTTGTATGCTTTTGAATTCCACATTGGCTAAAGCTGTCTACTCTTGCCTGCTCTTTTTGACTGAGCCTCTCTAGGGAGCTGGTGCTTTTAATACCACTGGTGGTGGTAATCTTGAAAGAGGAGTCCATACTGGATGATATCAGCATTTAACTTAATTGGAAAATGTGAGCCAGTTGAGGTCATTTTCCATAGGGGGATGTTGTAGAGAACAGTTGTTTTCTCTCTGCTATCCATTCTCAAATTGAATGGTATTTACTTCCATCACATGTATCCCACTTAAAAATGATCGTTTTTGCATGGATATGCTTGCATTTCAGTGCAGGTTGTGGCAGTAAGATCAAGTGCAAAGTATATTTACCTTTGGTTATATAACTTGATACTTTAAATTATCTTTTTGTAGTTCTAGACTTCTAGAACTTAGCACAGCATTTTTTGTTTGGTATTCCTAAAGGGATTTTCTATCAAATGTAATTTTGGGTAATGTCAATAAATAAGTGCCCATAGCTTGGATACTCCCAACTCATCTTTTCCTATTTTTTTTTCCAGTTTCTTCTGTTTTGCTGAGTGGCTCTTACTTGCAATACAAAAGCAGGACTATAAGTCAAATTTTGTACTCCATTTAAATGTGAATATTAATTTATCTTAGGCTTCTCAGTGGTGTTGAAGCAGCATATAGTGGGGATTAGTTTCTTCTTTATAGCTTCAAGGAATGTGGAAAAAAGTACTTCTTCCTTAAGGGTATTTTAAGGTGGAGAGATACTGCTTAACACTTACTGTAAGCATGCCATAAAAGAAGCCACAAGTTTCTGAAGTAAAAGCCACTTCAAATCATCTTCATGAAAAGGTGCCTTCTTATATTCTTTTGTATGTGGTTTCATGAATCAAATACAGGCTATGATTTCACAATGGTTCTTCAGCTGAACACTGAACTGAAATAATTTCCTCTCCTGATAATCAGTCATTTACCTTGACTTTCCCCATAGAAGATAATTTTATGTCTACTCAGTAATGGGGGAAAGTATCATCCCAGTTTTGAAAACCATTATACTGCATGTGCAGCCTAAGTATGTATGTGTCACCTAAGTGTGTGGCTCACTGAGTGGTCTGCCACTGTAGATTGAGCTGTATGATTGCTGGAGGTAGTACTCCATGTTCATGTTTACTGTTTTCCTGTAATTACTGAATGAAGGAAGAGACCAGAGATCATATGTGGAAAAATGACAATAAGTGGAGACAGTAAGTGGTATGATGGTAGGTCATTCTTTTAAAGGTAAAAATTGGAACTAATTCCTACCCTATTTACTCTTCCTTCAGAAAAGCTGCCACTGTTGAAATAACACCTCCAGAGCAGTACCTCCTTGACAGTCATCTGTGTGTGTTTTAAACTGACTGATACCTCTATTTATATGAGAGCTTAGGCATGGTAACATTGAAACGGCAACACTGCTGTATGAGGAGAACGTGACTGTCTTATTTAAGGTTGATTTAGGATGCCAGCATCATCTCCAGCTAGTTTCCAGCTAACGCCATTTATGTTTGGAGCTGGAGAGGAAAAGAAGCAGAGTGGAAAGGCACCACACATTAAAAATGGTGGTTTTAATTAGAAGCTAGTTCTTGTGTGTCTGGGGGTGCATGTGTCTAAGGTGTAGATGGCATCATTTCACTTTAGGCTGTATTTAACCAGTTTTTGAAAACATGTCATTTGAAACTTGCCTATCACTCAAACTTCTTTCTACTTGTAATTAAAAACTGTGCTGAACTTCTGTTGCAGCTCCTTTTTCTTCTCAGCAAATTGAGTTTTTAATGCTTTCTCCCTCTCATGTTTCAAAAAGCCCTTTCTTTTCCTGTCCGTTCCTACCCTGCATTTTTGCAAACTCTTCTCTCCTTATTGCTCTTACACTTCCTTGCTAATTGCTAAATATGATGATCAGCCTAAGAGCTGCCTGGTGGATTTGGGTGATTTGGGTGCATGTATTTAATGCAAGAGGTTCATGGAACACCATGTCTTTGCTTTTGGTGCATCTGTAGGTGCCTGGGGAAGCCCATGAGAATAGGGGAAGTATATTCTGCCTCTTCTCAGACTTCTGTTGTAACTCTGCAGCCAGCTGCTGACTGTAGCTTTTTTTTCAGTGAATAGCTCCACTGTCAGTGTGCTGCTCAAGCTCTTCCCAGCTTGTCACAGAAGGATGTCTCTATTCTGCAGCTCAGCTGCTGCTTGCAGGTTTCTTGGTGGTTATGTTGAACATTCATAGTGTGACTGGTAGTTTGAACTCATGTAGTTTGCAAAAAGCTTTAAGAGCTTTTATGGACAGCGTGTTTTTTGGTTAACTTGAAAGGGAGGTGGTATGGGCCCTCGTGCTTTGGTGTTTTTGTAAACAGACATGGAAGTTAGTTAGCAATGAAAGGTAATATTTGGTGAAGTTGGTAATACTTGAGAAAAATCCTGAGGTTTACCACAAATGAGTGAATTTTAAAACCCCCACTTTAGGCTTAGAAGGTGAAGAACCTAGTCTGTAATTGAGACTGTACCAAACCTTTGTGGAAAAGAAAGGGAAAAACTATACTAAAAATATAAATCTTTGTATAAAATCTTTGAAAAAAGGAGTAGCTCTATTTTCATCTTTCAGATAGGCATATCTGGCTTAATAAAATCAAGCTTTCAAAATCAAAAAGTGCTGTAATGGGGTTAAACATGTACTGATGGAGACAGGTATTGGTATGACAGTATTCTGTCCAATATTCTTTTTCTCCACCCCGTCTTTTAGAGGCATTTGGCTTAGGCATTTTATTGCATCAGATTCCTGTCAGCCAAAATACTTTGAATTATCTTGACTGCTGCACAATGCAGAGCTGAGGGAGTGAAAGGAAAAAAACCCCAAACTTGCTATAGAGCAAAATCCGCTACAGTGTTTGTCTAATACTTCCTAATTGTACAAAAATATCAAGTCTGCACAATGTTGCCATAAGAAAGGAAGTGCACTTTGAACTTCTGATTGGAATGGTGAAAATAACATGTGTTAATAATGGGTTATGCAGATGTGATGCTACAGTCTTGTAACAGTCACTCTGGGCATTGTTCAATAGGCTTAATTAATGGAATCCAAACTACAGGGTTTTGGCCTCATGTAGTGTGTGATTAGATTTTTATTTAGATTTTTGTGAGTATCTTTGAAGGTAGGGTATACGATTTTACTTTTTTATTATTTTCTAAATTTGCTGATGGTGGCAGATCAATAACTGTGTGGCTGCATAAATTTTCAGAGTTGTTTATGTTTTAAAGTAACCATCATTTGGAAAGAAATCTTTTGCAGTCTGGATAGATGTCCCAAAGTGAAGAGGCTTAGCTTCTAACTTGTTATCTGTTGCTATGTTTGGTTATAAGTACATGTTTAGCAATTATTTCTGTCTTTTCTTTGCATAAGGAAGCTTAGTTTTCATTGGTTGGTTGTTGCAGCTGTGTTTGTTACTTGCTGCAGTCCCAGGTTGGTGGCACAAAAGTGGCTCTAAGCGGTGTGTATTTAGGTGGTGCTCTTTCTGAAGTATTTGGAATTTCTTTGGAAGTGTTTTTGTGTCCTAAAGTGGAGAAACTGGTAAAATGACTTCTAGGTTTCTTCAATAAATTACTGATTTTCTTGATAACTATAGGGAAGATAAAAAGCAGTGCAGGAGCTTGTGATTTCTTTCTGGTCTATAGCTCTATATAGATGATCTTGGAGGGGAAGACACATGGCTAGAGAGGAAGCTATACTCTCATTTTCCTGAGACATTACACAAAATTACTTGAAATAGTATGTTTCAGGTTTTGTGGAGATTTTATGTGGGAACACATGCTTTCCCCTAGCTTTTCCTCCATCTGTCAAGGAGTAATGCTCCATTAAAGAGAGCTGTATCTGAAAATTCTTTCTGCATCTAAATATATGGGATTTTCTATTTTAACCTATTCTTTGCATTTGTGTACTTGAATCTTTATGAAAAAATCTGATTTGGTTCATGTATAGTTCAGTTAACAAAACAATTAAAAGCTTCTAGATGGTGAAGCCTACCCTGTTCTTGGCTCCAGAGAAAAGATGTTTCATCATCTTCTTTGAACTTGAGACTTTTAGTCAGCACACCTCTTCAACAAAAGAAACCCTTCAGGATTTATGAGTTGAATTCTCTTTTTATTACTGGAAAAGACAATTTTGGTAATTTAATACCTGTTATTTACCATGATTTTTAAAGTAGTTTAACATAATTGACAATTTGAATAAAGAACCATTCATACAAGATCCCTTCCTATCCCCTCAGAGCACTCAAAACCAACCCATGAACAGAAATTAAAAAATGAAATCCAACAGAATTAAAATAATTTTTTAGTCTTTTTTTCCATGATGCTTGCCAAGTTTCAGTTTGATGTAGATTACAATGGTCATACTGTGTTACAGTTTTTAAAAAGTGCAACTGGTCATTAGCTACAATGACATGAACAGCTGTAGTGTTCTATGACAACAGCTGGGAACAATCTAGTTCTCTTCAATAACTTTCTTTTGTTGTTTCTTTCATGCCATTTTTAAAATGAGAAAGTGAGATTATTGTATTTGTTCTCTATTTTACACCAGGGATTTCTTCATAGGCAGTGGTGGCAATTACGTATCAAAATACGGCATTGCTGTTTGTGACTTGGAACATTTCCCTCTGCAGGACCTGTTTCATAACCCACTGAAATCTGTGGGAGTTGGAGTCTTTCATTAACTTGAGTAAACTGTGAATCAAGTTGTCATCCTAGGATTTCTTATTTTGGCCTTCCCTTTTCAGTGCATGATTTCTCTTTGGTTTAAACTACTTTGTTAAATCTGATCTTTGACAGCATTAGCTCTTATTCTAAGAGTGAGCTGAGTGCCTTTCTACTTTGCGATGCTCTCATTTACCCAGTGAGGAGGAACTTGTCTGTTTGTAGGTGGCTGGTTTGCCAAGAAAGTTTGCCTTTCTGTTGCTCTCTCTTCAGAAGTGTAGTTCAAAATGTTTCCTGTGTATGTGCATATGGTTGTTCTTTATTGTTGGAAAACCAAGTAGAAGACTTATGTATACATTTTCTTTCTGTGTCCTTTTACAAAGGAGTTTTCTTTGGTAATGAACACATTTGGGTCACCTTAAATAAAATCTGTTTAACTTACTTTTCGGATATACCAGAGTAAATCTTAAAATCACCCGAGTGGTACTAAAGATGTACATATCAGATAGGTGTGGGAGCATTGTTTACTTCCCTGAGAGACCTGCTATCCTGTGTCACACAAGTGGTGGTGTCTGTGATTACTAGAGGGGAACCTAATGGCATAACATGGTGTATTGGGACTACAATTTGGGAGTTTGGGAAGAGGAAATGAAGAGCACAGTGGGCAAGGGTGTGTGTGTTCAGTGCAGTGAAGGGTTACTAAGGGAATTTAGAACTAAGGTAGTTTAGAAATCCAAAGCAGAGAGCTGTTTTGAGACTGCTTTGTCTCACAAGCCCTCTTGGCTCAGCTGAGTATCTTGGAGGTGCCTGTGCAGCAGGGCAGGAAGCTGGGTGGTAGCTACTGGGGAATGTGAACAAGCAGAGAACTAGCAAAGGCAGTTGGTGAAATTTTTAGTTAGTCATATGCTCTGTGTATATACCCCCAAGTTTGGTTTAGATTATCAGAGAATGAACTTTCTGCATATTTTTTTAAAAAAAGTTTGCTGAGATAAAGGGCTTATATATTCTGTTAAGTATAACTTCTAATCTTTCCTTATGTTATCAGTAACAAGGAGGGGAAAATGACTTTAGGATGCTGTGTTTTGAGCATCCTGAGATAAGGTTACTTTTGGTACTTGGAGGAAAGAAGTGAACTCAAAAAAATCCCATACTTGTACTACAAAAGGGGAAGAACCTGCATTCATTGCAGTTGAGAGATCAGTTTTAGCTTCTGGGCTGTTGACTACCTCGCCAGGTATGGATTGATTTGTTTTTTGGGGTTTTTTTCTCTTTATTATTTAATCTTCTGCTTCCCACTTCACTGGAGAAATAGTGTATCTGTAATTTTTTATGGATGATGTGTCAAAAGTACCTTTCTCAATCGCTCTCAGTGAAAAAGCACAAGCTCTGACAGCTTCACAAAAGCCCAGAATTGTTATGGCTGGGAGGGACCTCTGGAGGTCATCTGGTCTATTTCCAGCTCTCTCAGCCTTCCATCATAGGAGGGATGCCTTGGTACCTTAAGTCATCTTTGTGGCACTTTGCTGGGCTCTTAGCAATTAGTCCATATCTTACAGTTTCTGTGTGACATATGAAAGTTAATTTATACATACAGAGCTTTTACATTAGGGAATAGCATACTTTTATCCATTTAACAAGTTACTGCTCCTTCCCTGGAGCTCTGAATCTCAGGTGACACTTACCTCACATGTAAATACTGTTTGTTTACCACAGAGAAGATGAGGGATGTTAACTGTCATTAACAGAAGTCGTAAATGCATGTGAATTTTCTGTACACTATTAACCTTATATCTTTTATCCTGTTGTTAACAGACAGTATTTTGCTGTGGGGTATTTGTATAACCTTGGCTAATCTCAGAAGTACTGTCCATCAGAAAGTTACTCTGCAGATATCTTTTTGGTTATAATCCAGTTGCTGTAGCTTCTGAAAGTGTGTTAGACTCTTTGCCTTCACCCCTTGATTTATGGAGACAGAGGTTTTTATGGGTCATCTTAGAGAATTTGCCAACAGCCTTCTGGGCTGCATAAGGAGAATCGTTGCCAGCAGGTTGATAGAGGTGAATCCTCTCCTCAGCACTGGTGAGGCCATACCTGAAGTGCTGGATTCAGTTCTGGTCTCGCCAGTATGGGAGAAACATGGACATACTGGAACAAATTCAGTGCTGGCGCACAGAGGTGGGCCTGGGACTGGCACATCTTTCATATGAGGAAATCTGAGAGAGCTGGGGCCACTGAGTGTGGAGAAGGCAAGGCTCAGAGGGGCCTTATCTGTGTGTGTAAATGCTGGTTGTAGGAAATTGAGAAGGGGCAGCCAAGCTCTTGTCAGTAGTCCCCAATGACAGGGCAAGAGGTAAAAGGCACTAATCGACAGCTCTCAGAGTAAGTGAATTTCTGCTTTTCAAACACTAGCACAAGTTGCCCAGGGAGGTTGTGGAGTCTCCATCCTTGGAGTCATTCAAAAGCCATCTGGGTGGGGCCCTGTGCAGCTGGCTCTAAGGTGGCCCTGCTTGAGCACAGGTGTTGGCTGGAGCAGCTGACCAACAGAGGTCCCGTTTCAACCTCAACCCTTCTGTGATCGCTTTTTACTCAACTCTATTAAATGGATAATTAAAACACTTGATCGATTTGGAGACCTTTTGACCAAACATGAAGTACAGAAATCTCCCTTTAAAAATGAAAAGTTAATGTTTGCTAATGAGGTGTTCTACAGGAAGAATGCTTTGTGTGATTGAGGGTCTACTATGTAAATAATTATCTTGGCATAGCAGCAAGATACACTGCATTGGGAAGATATATATATATATTTGAATTGATGGATCCACAGTAGTGTTGCTGGCAAAATATTTGCACAGATCACTCTTGACAAGTTTCAGAATCTCCTGAGTGTGTGCAGCTCTGGAGTTTGGTGTAGCTTGAAAGCAGGACAGATAGTATGACCACTGTACTTCACTTGGGGAAACTGTAAGAAAAAGGGAAAGAAGCTTTTATATTAATCTTTTGTAGTTACTGCCAGTGCTTCAGACCATCAGAAAGGTCAATTTTCGAATTACTGGAAGGAAGTAGTTATCTTACCCTAGTCCTTGGTTCGTCTGATTTTTCCATAGTGTCATGACAATTGAAATTGAGAGTGATAGCAATTGTCTTTCACCTCTGACACTCTCTGGCGTTTTTTTTTCTTTCCTGCTTTGTCATGGTTATTTGTTTCTTAATGAAGGTGATTGTTGCCCTTTAAACTTGACTAGGAAATAGGTGAATCTTGCATCTGTAAAAGTCAGATCAAACCTGAGATAAGGGAGTCTCTTGATGTGGGTAACAGAAAATTAAAATAAGCATTGGAAAAGTTAAGAGTATGACAAAATTATGCTGACTGCTTCAGAAAAGTTAGTAGAGCAAAAGTTTTGAGCAAGTTCTGTAGGTGGCATCACCTTCATGGATAATTAATCTGGATAATGGAGGTAATTTTTTTGTTTTGAAAGTGTAGCTTCCAGGGTTGCTCAGTTGACTAGATATGTTTGAGGAAAAAGACAGACAGAGACTTTATTTTTAAAGCATTAATTGCCTCGGTATAGTATAAATCATAATATAAATTAAAATCTAGGGCAACATATGAAAGAAGTTTAAATGCATTTACTGTCTTTGCAACACATTGAACAGTAACTGGGGAGAGGGCTTGCTGGTGCCTTTGACTTAATTTAGTAGTCTTTGAATTAATTATCTGTAATTAGAAAAATGTGGTTCTGGAGAACTTACTGGTTGCCAAAAGGCAGGTAGAGTGTTAAAGATTTACCTCAAATATCCTACAAAAAAAAAAAAAAAGGACAGAGAGATTGGTTTAACATATCTATCATGACCTGGAAAGATGCTCCTGGGAACTAAACTCAGGAGAGGAGCTGAAGAGGTGCTTTGAATACATGGAAATGAAGAGCAGATGGGAAAGCCCAACAAGCTGCAGGTGCTGTTAGTGGCATGTATTCACCTACCTGAAGCATGAATGGCTGTTCCAGGGATATCTCTAGTTGTGCTGCAGGACATTTCTCTTGAAGTGGTTATGTCCTCATCTCCTGCTCAGCTACAGCCATGTAAAGAGATGGCTTTTTTAGCACAGTGGGCACCTCTCATGCTCGTAAATCACCAGAAGAAGTTAATTCTATGGATTATATTAATGAGAAGATATTTGACCATGGAGGAAAGGTTAATGTATAGATTTTAAAATGTGTCTTTATTTCTGATGGGAGATAATGTGGTGCTGGGATTTGTTGTTGGGAATCTACTGTATCTTGATGCTCTGTTAAGTTGAACAAGATTAAAAGTGAGTTCAGTTTGTGCCTTACTTTGTCTGAACTGATGATGCAAGCTGTCTCTAATAAATAATTTTATCAGCAAGTACTAACAAATTACTATGGTATCATAAGACTTCAGGCAAAAAAGAAGCTTCAATATAACAAAACTGGCAAAACGAAAACCTGGTTCTGTCACGATTCTCAAAAAATAAAGTGCTGTGGGAGGGCAGTGGATTCTTTCTGAGCCTTGGTGCAGGACCAGGATTTCAGCTGCCTCCCTAAAGGTTCCGCAGAAACATTTTTTTGGCTTAAAAAATGCCGGTTTTATTCAAAGATAACTGGTGGCAATAATAATACTTTCGCTAATGTGTAGAGCAGAGCAGCTGAATCAACGGTGAGATTAGATTACCTGTCTAGCCAGAGAATGCTGCAAATTCCTTTCAGAACTGTATTTTAACTACAAAGTGAGTTTTTTTTTGCTTGATTTCGTGTTAATCCAGTACCATGGATTGTGGTGAAAACAGTTTCTTTCAATGTGGTTTTTTTTCCCCTCCTGTGCCTCAGTCTTCTAGAAAAACGACCTTTTTAAAAAAGTCTAAAAGAGCATTTATAAATAGTAATCTATAAACATGAGAATAATACATGACAACTATTTGACTGCTGGACTCCTTGTTGAAATCACTGTGTTGGGGTTTTTTTTGTCCTTTTTGTTGATCCCCCCTTTTACCTTCTGGATGTGCAAAAAATCATATTTCTTGATGAGTACCTGCTAAGCTTTACCAGATGCATTATAAGTAAGGTGAGTCTTCTGAAAGTTTCAGCATAGTAGGGACCTAGGGAGGAGCAGGCTGGGTTAGCTCTGAAATACTCTCTGTTGTAGGAGGCTGGGAAAACAACAGGCTGAATTTATTACTGATTAAATATACAACAACAATCAGAAAGGATGCTGCTAGAAGCTAGGGAAAAGTCACAAGAGGAGTTTGAATTCCTTTTGTTTTCTGCTTCAGCATCTATGCATTGAAGTAATTTCTCCTCAAAGGAGAAAGGAGTATTAACCTTCAGTAGTGAGAACTGCTGAGTATGATAAATGGGCCAGAGAGGATAGTTAGTTATTTATTCATGTTTGTGTATCTGCAGCACTGTAGAAGTCTCTGTCACAGGTCTAGTTTCTCTTCAGAGAAACCACTAGAACAAAAAAGGTTCATCTAGGCAATGTGTTTGTACACAATAGGACTAATATGCTACAAACATCTTCCTGAGGTCATCCAGGTGCTTCTAGACTTTACTGTAGAACTGGAAATAGAAAAAGCCTGGATGTTTGCTATTGACTAGTAAATACAAGGCATGCTGCTGGTTAGTTTCTGACAGAACAGCATCCCCTGTTTGTGTAAGTGTACCTGTTTCTGGTTCACTGGCACTGCAGCAGAAGAGGAGTATGTGAACCAGAACCAGTCTGTAAGGGAAAGGTGAGTGTTAAAAGCTTTCTTCTTGAAATCCCACCAATTTCCTCTGTAGCATTTAACTTCCCATTCAGATAGGGAAATAGCTGTGGGTAGTTGTGTTGCCAGGCAGGTCTTGCAGAGGCAATAGCATTTAATACTTTGTGCTATGTACTGAAAAGATTCTGAAGCTTTGGAAGACTCTCTGCCCGTTTTCAATCCTGTAAAAGTCTTAGGTCACAGGTTACTAACTCTAATTCTTGAGTTAAGCAAAATGAATGCCTTTTGATTATTAAAAAAAAAAAAAAGTAAAAACCTAAGAACAACAAACCCCTTCCCCCAAATCAGCAAACACCTTAGAAAAATTTATGTATCTGTATGTGACTTTTTTTCTTCTTTATTAGCAAATTTGGAGTCTCTGTGAAAAAGAAGGATGTTTTCTTGCTTTGGTGACCTAACCGCTATAAAACCTGTGTTAATATGGACTGTTTAATGTCATGCCTTTCTCCTGTACCAAGAAAATGGTGATGACTGGAATGCATGTCGTCAACTTCTGTAATCAGGGTACTTGAAATATTTACAATACCGTGATTACAGTAAAGCTTCTTACGTACACATAACACAGACACACTGTAGCTGCCTTATATATTTTGGCCTTTCAAGTTTACATCCTCATTTGTGTCCTATTCTTGGGTGGGGTTTTGTTAGTTTGTTTTTACCTAAGGTGCTTGGCAAAAATGAATAAAATACGAACTTCTTTATCTGCCATGTGAGGTTTGCCATGTGGACACTTACAAAATATCCTAGTGAAATTAAACAGGAGAAAAGAGCAAAGTTTGAAGCTTTTCACAGGCCAAAACCAAACACTCCAATGTCTACTGAAGCTGACAAGTTCTGTTTTAGGGGGTTGTCTGTCAAGAGTCTAAAACCTTTTCATGGGTCTAGTGAATGGAATTGAGCAGCAGGGGAATAAATCTGGAACAGATTTGCTGGAAAGGCTTCTGTGTGGAAGACACCTCAAATGGCCAGGACCAACGTGCAAAAAACTACCCATCCGTGTTACTTTCAGTAGGTATGAGATGCAGAGCAGTTTCAGGGCAAGACCTGTTGGTCTGATATGTTTTGTTTCTGTTGTGTGCAAGAGCTGTGACCAGTTGGTGCCATGCTTGGCTGAAAAAGCCAGTGCTCTGTAGACACAACTCCTACCTCTTGTTTCAGATCCTGATAGTCCAATGGGAAATAATAAGGTATCCCAGAGTAATTACAGCTGTAGTATTTCCTGTCCGATGAGCAAAGTTCACAGAAAACCTTCTAAAGCATGACTACAGACTCATTTAATTGAATCTCATATTCTAAACTGGGCATCCCTGGACTGAGTCTAGGGCCTGAAACTGGAGAGGATTTGGTGGCGCTAATAGATGGTGTTCTCCTGTAACTGGATTGCCAGGCCTATGCAGGAAGTATGAGGGGCTGTGCCCACCCAGTGGCAGTCAAAGAAACTTGGATTACTCCTTGCTGGGGATCTTGTAGAATTTTTTATGCTGGTGCCTGGTGTACAAAGTGCCTGGTACAAAGTGAGGCTGTTGTAAGTGGTTTTGCTTCCCTGGCACGAGGGCAATAGCCACAGCAAAAGGATATGGATTTTTGCTTTATTGCTAAACTGAAATTGTGGCATGAAATCCTTCTTTTTCCTGCTGGGATGAAGGGTGATCCTAGATCTTTGCTCTGTGCACCTGTGTAAAACATTTACGTTTGACCTTTCCTTTTCTCATTCAGTCTATAGTCTGTTTAAACCTGGTAGTTTCATGTAACTTGTACCAAAAGTGAAGTGCTGGGTTTTTTTGTTTGTTTGTTTTTTGTTTTTGTTTGTTTGTTTGTGGTTTTTTGTTTTTTTTTTGTTTTTGTTTTTTTGGGGGGGGGTTTGTTGTTGTTGTTGCTTGCCCCTCTCCCTATGGAAAAGGAAAGAGTTCAGGCCTCACATTGCAGATGCTGATTGTTGTTGTTTAATTCAATTCATGTTCTTTGCGAAGACAGGATGATGTAAGAACAAGAAGAAAAAACAAATACTGATAGAAAATTATGCCCTCATGTGTGGCTGTGTGGCCATGTAGCTTTCGTCTTCCTTCAGAACGGAGTGTTTCTCTTTCATGCCTGGCTGACTGATGTGCCCTGCCCTGTTGGGCTGTGCAGTCTGTCTTCCCTAACAGGCTGTAACAGGTTTTTTTAATCTCTTTTTGAGAATTTCCGATTTTGCTGGCTTTTTCTTTTTAGGTGTACAGTCCCCTCCCCTAAAGGTTGCCTTTTGTATGCTGATGTACATAAACTACCTCAAGGTTTTCTTAAAGAATAGTGGAAGCAAGCCCACTAGTCCTCCCAGGAGAAAAGTGCAGTGAGGCCAGTGGTATTCCTTTTACTTCCCTTTTGGTTTTGTTCACTCCTATGCCTTGTAAAACAGCCAGGAAGGTTTCTCACAAATCATGTTAAATTTTTCTTCTCATGCAGAATATAATCCAATGTGGACTTTTCCTTACAGTAAGTCTTCCAAAATCCCAGCAGTAGAGTCACAAATGGCATTTTATTCTTCTCATTTAGAATCTAGTGCCCCAATCTGTTACATCAATATTGCTGTCAGAATAGTGCCACTTGGTATTACCTGTGTGGTGAAAGCATTGGATTTGGCATGCATATGTGTGTGTTCTCCTTGTACAGTTTTGTCTTTTTCTTAACTTAGAGCATATATATTCCCTGCCACTTCCCTTCAGGTGTGGGAAACATGATCTCCACAACTAGGATTCTGGAACAAAAGCAAGGTTTAATCTTTAAATGACAGTATGAATTGTTACTGTGAAGCCTAGACTCCAAATATAGTCAGTTTTCGTTGTGTTTTCAGTATCAAATCTCTTCTTCATCTTCTCTAAAGCAGTCACAGCTTCTTGTTTTTGTCCCTTTTTTAAACGGAATGTTTGTTACCTTTTGTTTTGTACTTGAATTGCTATGGATGGAAAGTAGTGGAGCTGCCTGCAGAATAATATTTAAAAGTTTACAGTGAGAAAAGTTTAAGAGTCTGATGTTTTTGCAGCACCTTTTGTTTTTGATTTGTCTTCTCTCTGATATAACTTCACTGAAATCCAGAGTCTGTCTGGCACTGGGAAGTGTGTGAAAGGCTAAAATGTCTCATTCAGACAATGACTCAGATGTGCAGTCACTTAACTCTCCAAAGGCTTTGTTGTATCTTAAAACAGTGTACACCGCTCTGGTATATCCTCAGACCTGGAGGATGTTCATGGGCACTCAGCCAAATACCGATTATCCCAACCCTTGAAAACTGCTTGGATCCCAATATAGTTTGCAATAATTTGTTTTTATATAGCAGTGATTAATTAAGACAAATACTCTCTGAAAAGCCTCTTAAATTTTAGAAAGAAGAGATTTTATTTTCTCTAATACATACCTTCCTAAGGCAAAGGTTTATTTTGATTATTCTTTAAGATCTGTGTCTCCTATGGTGATTTTTCTTCCCCAAGAAAATCTGTGTGGAATTAATAGAAGAGCTGTGTATAGAGAATAAATTGCTTGCAACTTCTCAGAGAAAGTGTTATTACAAATTGAAAGCATCATAAATTTACAGCATTAGGGAGGGCTACTAAGAAGTAATTGTTCATGTTTTTACCTTGATCAGGTGGCAACAATTAAAAAAGTGGTTTTGCATTTTAAATAGGAGCTGGCATTGCTATTCATAAAGGCTTTTGACTTGTGCATTTAATGAAAAGAAGGACCGAGAAGATTTGCCCTGTTTGCAGAGCAGCTAGTTCTGTGGGTTAGAGATGATGGCTTGCAGAGGGAGTGGTGGTGGTGTCTGGTGACCCTGTCTCACTTTATCTTTCCTTCCACTTTTATACCCTGCCTCTTCCCATCCTCCCCCCACCTTTTTCTTTTTACTGGACTGTGTCAATTTGTGACATGATCCCAAAGACAATGAAAACAAAACACGTTGAAAGGTTTGTGTTCTTTGAGATCTGGTGCCAGAAGGCTTTTGGAAAAATACTTGATTCTAGCATGTACAGAAAATCAGATCAAATATTATGTGAGAGACTACTTCCACTTTGGTCACTATAAAAGAGGAGAAAGTGATATTCTTATAACAGTTTTCTAGCTGAGGTGGGCTGTCAGGAGAATAATCCTTATGGGGATATTTGCATACAGAAGTAAAAAAGACAGGTTGTGTATTTCTAAGTTGGGATTCCTTTTATATATATGTCACTTTTAAATTATTGTTGCTTTTTTACATAAGCCAACTTTCATCTAAACTCAATTAGCTGAAAATAAGCTGAAGGGGATATTTGTGGATGTTTATAGAACTTGTTCAGTATTTCATACGGGAGTATTCCTAAGCCTCTGCATACTGGACTGGACGTGAGTGGAAATGGACCACTCTCTTCAATCTTGTCTAATAAAGTACTTGCTTCAGCTGTATGGAGACTGTTTTGCTTTTAATTCAACTAATGTTAGAGCCAGTGAAGGCTGGCAAGTGGTTGGATATCTGCAAGGAGCAGTGGTTTGGCTGCTGAATGTGCAGAGCAGTCACAAGGATGGGTGGCTTAGGACAGCCACAGTGGGTCACCTGGACTTTGTGCAAGAAAACATCTTTGGGGAAGGGTGACAAGCTTATGGTTGAGTTTGTGCTTTAGCTAGCTAACTGAAGTGACAGGTGCAGCCATTTCTCTCTTCCCCTCCCCCCCCCCCAATAATTTCTTTTTGTTACTTGCACTATGGCTGAAGAGCCAGTGACTCTACGCATTGGCTGTGGTGCTCCCTGTACCAGTCCTGTCTAAATGTATCAGATAAACAAAACAGTTTATAGAGGGCTGAGTAATTCACTTAAAGACTGGTAAATACTGTTTGCCTTATCTCTGTTAACCTAAACAGTTTCTGTAAATGGTTGGTGGTAAATGATCTTCACTAAGTTCTTTGAAAATAAAGCATTTTATTTTAGATTAGTTCAAGGGGCCAACAGGAGTTTACTTGTCTGTGATGTTAAGTTCTCAAATAAATCACAAAATCATTATGGGTGGTCTTGAGACAGGCTAATTAAATGCAACAGGAATCCTAAATTCAAAGATCAAATTTTCTCTTTTAGTTTTTTTGTTCTTAAAAGGTAGGTTATTTTTTCCAGAAATATGTAATCTGGTATTTTACAGAAGTTATTACCAAAATCTAAAAACTTCCAGTATGCACTCTGATTAGAACAACAGTTTCAGTGTAGTGCTTTTGCAAACATCTGCAAGAGGCTGGCGTTTGATACTTTGTTGTTTTGTAGAAGTGGAGTTGGATGAAAACACTTTTTCCCGCTGATATCTCATTTTCTGTTCCATGGTCAGCTGAATGGATAATTACAAGGCATGGTATCCTGTCTGTGAGGGAGGTACATCCCTTGAAACTTTCTTGCAAAGCCCAGATGATGACCTGTTTTCTCAGTGTCTTGCCTAAAGCCAAGTGCAAAATGCTGGTTTAGTAACTTAATGATGTATTTTTGATACTGGTGCCAGGTCTTATTCTTCTCATGATGTCTTGCTGATTAATATGAAAGTTGTAGTTCCTTTTAAACTTTGTTATCCTTTTGCTTTGACTTTGTGATATAAAGTACTAGGAACAGCTCTGACATCCCGTTTTTCTTGATCTGTGAAATGCTTTTGATTTTATAATTTATAAAAAACCGCATGTTTTAAACAAATTCTGCTGCCACCTATCCTTCTGGAGGGGATGGAGGGTGGCTGCCCAGGGTTTCTGAGCTATTGAATACCAGTAACCTGTGCTTGCCAAGGGCATTTTGGTTGTTGTTCCCCTCCATGTGAGAGCAGGACTTGCTGCTCGTGGCCTGGTTGCTTCTGTAGTCTCCCACCATCCACACAGAGCAGCTTCAGCATTTCTGGTGGTGTTGCCATGATTCCTGTAACATAATACAGGTCAGGAGACTCTCACCTCATGCTAGGAAGGGCCTGTGATCCTCTGCATGTGGATCACTTGCTGTAGGATTCTTAAAAGCCTCTGTGCCAATTTGAAATGTTTTTCTTTCTGTAGAAGGAGGAAAAAGAAGCTGAGGGTCTTCAGTTTTTTGCTTCCCGATGTGAAGCTCATTAGCTGATTGCTAAAACTTAGAGTGATTTCATTTGTGATGCAAGGCACAAGTCTAACTGTTTAACCAACTAAATAACTAACTAGAATAACTAACTAAAGTCACTGTTAAATATCTATTCTAAAATGAAGAATCATAAGACCATTTTGTAGAACATCTGATAGCACATCTGAAAATTGTAAAGTACAGCTATGGATGTGCTTGTCCCTTTTTATTGACTTTTGTGTATTTGACAAACTGCAGTAACTTCTTTAAAAAGGTTTCATCGGTTTGAGCATTTCAGCTTTTTAAATGACCAAATGCAGTATATGAACTATAATATTCTCCAAAGATGAAGTGTAAGAAAGAACTCATGTGCATTTATTAAAATCAACAAAGGAGGAAGTGGACTTGCTATATTACCTTTTAAATAAAATATTCTGTACATTTTGGATTCATACAGAAATCTTTTCCCTATACTGGAAACTCCTGAACTGATGCAGAGTTGCCCTTGCATTGGAACATTTGTGCCTGTGTATGTACATTTCCTTGTAAATCTCATTACCAGTGTTGTAGCAGAACTTTTCTCTAGCTGTGTGCAGAACATAGGCTCTTGTGACTTTAAAATATAATCCTTACTGTTTATGAGTGCAACACTGAGAACGAGTCCTCTGTAAATAGATCCAAATCCATATTTGTGGGTGGGAACATGTGAGGTTTTATGTTTTTTTTTTTAATCCGATATCTTGAGACAAGCAGCTGCAGTGCCTTTAACATTGCTCAAAGGGCTGCAGAATTGAATTAATCAGACATGCTTCTTTGACTGATATTTAGAAATTAATAACAACCCTACCACTGTCCATGGTTAGCTGAATTTCATCCAGCTGGAAATCCTAGTGCTCTTCTCTGTTGATAGTGGAGAAAGCCGAACCACTGGCCAGAACTTTGCCTGTTGACCTTCTGCAGTGGTTTCCTCCTTCCCTGGGGAAGGCTTTCCTGCTCACTGAGGGGTGAATTATTTGGGCCCTGTGTTTGTAAGAATCTTCTGTAATCCTGGGCATCCTGACTTAGGGGTTAGAGAGTGGAAGCTCATAGACCTGGGCTTCCAGGTTGAGCTTTTTTTGCATCCATCTCTCATTTTTGGGACCAAATAATCCAGGCTGAACAGAAGTTACATTTGGCACGATGATTTGTGCCTTATTAGGATCATCATTTTTAAAAAAATACAGAGTCTACATGTCATTCAAATGTTGGAAATATAGCAAGGGAACTCCAAGGCAGAAGAACCAAAAAATGAAACTATTTAGCTAATCATGAAAGACCAGCACTGTTTTCTACTGGAATTACAATGCTGGGAAGACTTCTCATCATCTCTGTATATGAGTCAGCAGTACTCTGCCAGCCAGGAGGGCCACCCATGTCCTGGAGTGTCTCAGGCACAGCATTGCCAGCCATGCCAAGGAGGGGATTGTCCCACTCTGCTCTGCACTAGGGTGGCCTTACCTTGAGTCCTGAGGGCAGTTTTGAGCACTCACAATATAAGAAGAGCCTCCAAAGAATGGTAACGAGGCTGGTGAAGGTCTGGAGGGGAAACCTTGTGAGGAGCAGCTAAGGTCACTTGGTTTTGTTCAGCCTGGAGAAGAGGAGACTGAGGGGAGACCTCATTGCAGTCTACAACATTCTCACAAGGGGAAGCAGAGAGGCAGGTACCGATCTCTTCACTCTCAGGACCAGTGACAGGACCCAAGGGAACGTTTAGGTTGGGTACCAGGAAAAGACTTTTCACCCAGAGGGTTGTTAGGCACTGGAACAGGCTCTCCAGGGAAGCAGTCACTGCAGCAAGCTGTCTGAGTTCATGGAGTGTTTGGACAATGCTCTCAGTCACATGGTGTGTGATCCTCAGGATGTTCTGTGCAGAGCCAGGAATTGGACTCAGTGATCCTGATGGGTCCTTTCCAACTCAGCATATTCTATGATTTTAGTCACTGACTCTCTCCTTTAAAGTTCATAAAAAATGATGACAGTACTTGAATGTCTACAGGTGCAGTATGAATGTATTTCACGTAATATTTTAAAGTCTGCCAGTTTTCCTGTGGGTAGTGTATTAGCTGTTTTTTTCTGACATTGTATGAATGCTTGGAAGACATGAATCTGATGGATAAAAGGCCTTATTCCTTATTTCTGTACTGAATTGTTTAAAGATCCATTGGGTTGTGCTAACAGCAAAACAGAAACAAATACATTTATCCCAGGCTAATGTAACATCAGCTATATGTACAACATATTGTAACCTTCCAAAGTAGCATGAAAAGTGCAAAATTTTTGAAAGGCTGGAGGATGCATAGCAGGTATGGGATAGTGACCACCTTCCTCTGCATCCCTGTGCTTCCTGCCACTCCGACAGTGGGGTGGAAACCTCCTCCAGGGATGGTGCAGTGGCTGTCAAGTACTGTCCAGCTCCTCCCAGGCATCTCCCACCCTTCTCTGGACACTGAGGTGTGCTCTGGTATTTGTGCTCCTGAAGTCAGAAGACAGAAATATTTCCCACACCTGGGTTGTGTGGATGATGCCTCAGTAGATTTCCCCACTCGTTTTTCCTTTAAGTGTGGAGATATTTGCAGATTGGAAAGTACACTGTGTTTCTTGGTACATAGCTTCATGTCTTCTCGAGCTGTGGCTGTGTGGCTTTAATTATGGTGTGGAAGTAAAAGGGAGGGAGAGTTGCTCCCATGCAGCGTAGCATATGGCTCAGCAGCAGTGCCAGTAATGTCGGTGCCTTTTGCCTTGGGTATTTATGCCAGGAGGTGTCAAGCTGAAGGTTCTCTGCCCCAAGAGGATGAGCAGGACAGTGACAGTGGTGTATGGCTCTGCTGGCAGCACAGCAGGAGCCTCTTGCTGCTCTTGAGGATGTTTTCAATCACCTGACCTGTTGAACATTTGGTCTGTCAAACCTTTCAGATTAATGCAGATGCTGACATGCTCTCAGAGCAGTCTTGGATATTATTAGTTGCAAATTTGTGAAAGCCTTCTCCTTGATAAATTTTTACTATGTGGGTTTCGCAACTGGGGTGTAAAGCCCAGGCTCTCTGTTAAGCTTGAGGGAGCCTTGGCATGAAGCATGTAACAAATGAAAAACTTGGCTTGATCCAAAAAGTGGGATTTCATGTCTTTTCGGATGGCTCTCTTGCTGGTCATTCTGTATAAATGTTGTCTCTCACCTTAAAAGTAAAAGAAATAAAATCTGAATAATTAATGCAATTAGTGGTTGACAAGAAGCAGCAGTGCTCTTGGAATTTTTGTGATTGCTGAGATGGCTACTTGTTAACAATTAAAATGAAGTTTCTAGAAACTGAGAATAGAAAATTTATTTAAACTCTCAGCATGCTTTTGTTAGGTGTTTTATCTTTTTTGCAAGTGGACTTCCAAACCCTGTTAAACAGAAGCATAGTGATATGAAATAGAAACTGTTGAAAAGGAAGACCACTGTTCATGTGTTTCCTGTTTTATCATTATTTTGTGTTTAACTTGTCAGTGGCAAGATTCACATGACCTGAAACATCCTTTTGAAGCAAATTTGCCGGCTTGTATGACTGTGCTTATTTGTTCTGAATTTTGAAGAACGCTTGAGTGCTTTCATGAAAAGGCTTACTTTCATTATGATACATTTTATTGTGACTTATCAAATACTGCTTTATTTTACCTCACTTACAGGAAATGAAGTATGGATGACCTTAATTTAGTTAGTCAGTAGTATGGGATCCTTTTACTCCTTGGTATTTAATTTATAGTAAAAACATGTATGACTGAGGTGTGAGAAGTGTGCATTTCTCTTTTTGTATGAATAAATAAGGGTTTAATTGCTCCCCTGAGGAACAGGATTTAGTTTATACATGTATGCCTCCTTTTAGAATCTAACAGATACGTTACTCTTCTCCCTTGGTCAGTCTTGCATGAAACAGGAAAAAGAATACAAAGCTTTTGATTTTCTTCAAACTACAAAATTACTGTACTGTATAAAAGCTGTTAAAAACACTGATGTGACTTGTAAGTTGAGGTTTTCAGTTTTGGAGACTTCTTTGGGCAGTCTCCAAAACTATGGAGAAGGTTTAGTGGTGAGGTGGAAGAATGAGGAGATGAATTGTGCCGGCACTCCTGCAAAGTGGTGGGATCAAGGTGGCTTCCCAGGTCCACTTATGTGTTTCAGTTACACTGTGACTCCATCTTGGGATGAGAAATTATGGCTAGCGTATTTTTCCCTCTGCCAGGCTCTCTTCTGTTGTATTTTGCAACAAGAGGAAGCTTGTGCATGGTGTCTGGCAGGGTGCCTGGGTGCCGTGCAGCCTTGCCCTGGCTGTAGCTGCTGGATGCTGGGTGGGCTGCGGAAGGCACCCACAGCTGGGCACCTGCAGCTGGGCTCCTTACAAGCTCTCATGGCTCAAGAAGAGGTGCTCGAGCGTGTCCCATGTATAAAATTCAGGATGTGAGGGAATTCACAGAGCAGGTTTTGAGCTATGGGAAGGGATATTATTCATCATCTTGTTTTAAACCTAGAAGCAAATCTAAGGGGTTGTAGAGTTAAGAAATGGTGCCAGTAATGGGCATTGGAAGGAAGAGCTGAGCATTTGTGTGCCAAACAGAGCAAC
>NW_008238448.1:537662-560059 GCF_000691975.1 Corvus brachyrhynchos | reverse complement strand
TTTTTTAGATTAAACTGTAGTTTGTTTATATGGATTTTCTTCCAAGGTTCTGTGATTTAAATTGAAGATGTAGGTGTCTTTAATTAAATAAAATTATTTCCATCTCTGTTGACAGAGCTGAAGCTTGCATAGTTTTCTGGCTGAAGAGTAGTTGTTCTTTTGTGACTTCAACAGTAAGTGGGTTTTTTTGTATATCTTTGCAAACATGAAATAGTTCCTCAGCCAAGTGAATAGTCTTCTAATCTACATAGGTGTGTTTCTGCTTTATTTACAGCACATGGATCATTTAGTATACTTTTATTACCTGTGTTTTTTATGTGCTTGGAGAGAGTGGGTGGTTTTTGTTTTGTTTTTTCCCCCACTTGTGGGAGCACATGGTTTCGGGAGTGTTGCCTTACATCTGAAAACTTGGCAAGGGGTCTCCAGCTCATGTAGCTAGATTCATTCCTTAAATAATGACTACTTCTTCGAGTTATTTTTTTGGCTCCTGCTTAGTTACATTCTTTTGGCAATGACAGTGTTCTTTAGGACAGTAAGTAGGTATATGATTGTAAAAACAGGACCTGTTCAAACTCTGACCACCAAAATAAACGTTAGCATTTAAAACCCTATCAACAAACTCTGAGAGGAAAAGAAGCATTCACAGAAATGAGATGACATTAGTTTGGTTAAAGCAGAAGCCAGAGAAATTATTTCTTTTGAATGCCTGGATGATGACAGGCAGTGCTTCAGTCCACTGAGAAATTAGTCTGAAATGTTGAGCTAGGCTTGGTTGTTTGGTCTCAGACTATTAAGTTAATTCCTGGAGGAGGGTGGCTTAAGTTGTTTACTAGTCGATATTCTCAGTACTCATCATCCATTTATTGCTGTCAAAGAGGATAATTTGAGTATTTTTGGAAGATGAAGCGGGAAGGGATTATAAACAGTTAGGAGGACAGATTTAGAATTTCATATGATGAATTGGAAAAATGGTTTGAAATCAATGAGGTGAAATTTAATAAAGACAGCTGTAAAGTGTTATGCTTAGGAGAAATCAAATGCACAGATATAAATGGGCTAGGCAGCATGCGGGCCAGGAAGGACCCAGCAATCACAGTGGCTTTGCAAACTGAGCTTGTCAGGGGGGTTGTGCATGACACTGAGATTTCATTAGGGCTGTATAAGTGGTGAAACACGTCAGATAAATGGCAGAGGAGATAATTATTCCTCTGTACTTGGCAGTGTGCTTTTAGCCTCTGGTTTAGACTTATTATTAAAGGAGGATGTGGTAGATAAAGGGGCAGGGTCTCAATGGCACCAGCAAGGCTTGGACACAAGGTTTGAGAAACTCAGTCTTTAGGGAATATGTGAATATGCTTTGAGGTTTTTTAGCCTAGAAATGAAAAGGGTTTGAAAATGTCTAAATCGTCAATGATACAAAAAGATGGTATAAGAAAGATACAGATGAACTATTCTGTATTCGTTTCTCCTGAAGATAAAATAAATTATTTTAATTTGCTTTGGTGGAGCTTTAGCTTGCAGAAGATTGAAATTTTCCAATTCACAGTCTGAAAAAAATACTTCAGAGACTTACAAGAGATAGATAAAACATCGATACCATTGTAAAGATGCACAAATAAAAGCTGGCCTAAGTAGGAACCCCGTCGGCCCCTAGCCATGGTGTACAGCATGGAAATGGAGGTCATAGCTGGACTCTGAAAGCAGTGGAGCAGCAAGCTAACCCTGTTGAGAGCCTGTCAGCTCAGCCTTAGAGCTACACTGATGTCGCCAGGGGTATCTGCTTCTGTTCATGTAGCTGCCTGCAATGCTTCTGCATAGAAATTGCACTGTCTGTGGTGGAGATGGTCTAAAGATGGCAGAGTGTGCAGGGGCTGGTATTAGTCAGGGTTTCTCAGCTTTTTCTAGTCCATATCTAATTTTTACTATTGAAAATTCCTGTCTTATTATAGTATGTGGTTCTTGGAGTGGGAAGGTTCTTCGTGCCTCACTTGTCCTCTGCAGCGTTCCAAGGGTGAGTTACACCTCTCAAGCTGGGAAGAACAGGCTCAGATGATTGCCAGGGGCTGTCACTAGCCAGCTCAGAAGCAGGTAAAATAACAAAGCAGGCTGTAGAGTATGCCTCTGAGTCAACACAGGGTGAGCTGCTCAGCTGGGTATATTTGCCTACAGGAGGCTCTGTGCTACAAGAGCTAAATTGGTTCTTGTACCTGAGCTAATGCACTGAGAAGTGGCCTGGGAGTCTCTGCAGCAGTGACCTACCTGAGTCTCGGGCATGTTCCCCAGCCCTGTGGTACAGGGAAAAGCAGTCTTTCCTCTGCCCTGGATTTGGCAGGACTACTCATTTTGAGCCAGCCTGGCTATGTTAACTACTGTGTTTGGAGAATTATTATGTTGTAACTAGAGTCAAAATGTTTTTTCTTTTCCTGTCCTGATCTATCCAACTGCACAGAGCACTGGACTTGGAGAAGTGATTTACTTGCTGTTCAATGTGACCTGTAATAGGGGCTGCTTGCACTGATGAGTAAGAGATCCTACAGATCCTAATGAGACTTTTGCTTTTTAAATATGGTGTTTTGAATTGGATATCTTGACACTTGCACACAAATGGAGGAATGAGACATTTTTTGGGGAAAAGGAAATTAATAGTTCTTACAGAAGGTATGGAGCTTCTAGTTTGAGGCATGCTGGAGATTGGCTTTTGAGCTCAGTGAAGTTGCTTTCAATTTAGCTGCTATTGCAAATGAGAAGAATGCTTATTTTGGTAAATTGAGAAGGGAAGATTAATCTGAGCCTTCTGTGAAATTAATTTATTCTTGAGAGGGAGGGAAGTGCATAAAAGTGAAATGATGTTTATATTCAGTTATTATACTCTGATTATGTAATTTGCAGGGGCTAAAATTTTAAAACTCTAATATTTTTGTAAGTTTGTCACTTTGTAAGTGATTGTCTTAAGTGCTACAAACATGAAATTCCTACCTCTATTATTCTGTTTTGGTCAAATGAAAACGTACAAACCCAAAACATTGACTTTCAACATTGAGGCCATTTGGTATTTCATTCTCAGGGAAGTCAAATTAAAATGTCAGGTATGGAAGGGACATGTTCTGGATACTTTACAGGAGATGACTATTTTATTTTAGGATAGTGTAATTCCCATGCTGCTGCTGTTAATTCCTTACTCAGGTGCTTCTTGTGGAGAAGGGAGCATTTAATTTGGAAAACCTTGTTCCTTTGGCAGCTGCACCTGGGAGTATTCAGACTGCGTGACTTCTGGCACGAAATGAGGACTAGTCTTAATCCCTACGTATCTCAGCTCCAGATCTGAGATACAACACTTGATATAGTTGCCTCTTCAGTGTGTTCCAGGATCTCACTGAAATTCCATTTTATTGCTCAGAGTAAAATTAGTAATGTAAAGATTTTCCCAGGTAGGCTTAGATCTGTTTTGTGGCAGTCTTGAGATGCAGATTAAATGATAAAATGGCAGTCCTCTTCTCATGAGCTTTTTCAGTGCACTTTCAGCAGTGAGGCTGGTTTCACTTGAACTGACGCCTTCATTTAGCAGCTTGCATTAGCCTAGTCTGTTTTCATTTCATTTCCTTCCCTGACAGAATACCTACAGAAGTTTCTCATGCAGTTTTTCTCCAGTGAAAATAGCTTTGTTAATTAGCTAACATCACTGTGAGGGTTCCCTTTGCTTCTGGTCACTTCTTTTTTCTTCACTGTGTGAAAGTATTAGCTTCACTGTTTGCCATAGTATAGTAATGTTTTTTCAGAAAAACTCAAATATTTAGACAGCTGTTTCCTTTAGTCAGTACAGCACTGAAGAGGATATTTTTACTACCCTGACACTGTGCTCTTAAGCTAACTCATTAATTCATTTGGCTTGTTTTGCCATTTCTGTGCTAAGACAGTTGGTTTATGGAGTCTATTCTCTTACTTCTTTATGACACTTTCTGCTCTCACAAGGGGCAGCAGGTATTTAATCACGGGATTTGGCATGTGTAATATCAAATGGTGTCAGAGATGGACTTGACTTCCCTGAAAACCTGAAGTAATAATTTTCAGTGTTGTAAATTCAGGCTTCAAAAATATTTTATATGTATCTGACACAGGCTTGTTGCACTAAAATGAGACTACTTTTCTCTTGCGAGCCTAGGCAGAGCTCTGCCTGGGTTTCTGCGCACCAGCACTTGTGAAAATCCCCCTAAACCACTCTGAGCACTTCTCACCTTAGGTGAAACACATGTGTTACTTATGATCTGGTAGGCTTGTATGTACCAGCAGTGCCTGCTACTTTCACAGGATGTAAATATACAACTTAAATGTCACATGCCTTAATATACTGATTTAAACTTAAAGCTTGAGACACTGCGTTTCCAAGGTATATCTTTGTACGTCCTAAGAGTCTTATAAATATGAGGCACTGCTTGGTAGAAGTTTGCTGAAATTCTTTGTGAGTGATGTTTACTTTCAGTCCCTCTTTGAATATCATGTATTTAACAACAATTTGCAGTCACCACAGCAGTTGCATAGGAGGGCTTTTAAACCTGTAATTCTATGTAGTTCTCTGCAGCATGTCTTCTAGGCTTTCTGAATTACTAAAACTTTTCATATTTTGAGAGAAATTTTCCCATGTTTACAATTCTAGAGAACTTTAAAAATACTCTTTTAAGACATGCAGAGCTAGTGTTTGAAATGCATACCATGCTGGGAAAACAGTACAGCACTCGCCTGAATGAGGCTTTTCAGTCTACAGCTTTGTGTTTCGAGGTTGTGAAGCATGGAGTGATGTATGCAATATCCCTCTTAGTCAGAGATTGTTCTGAATAGCAGATTTGTATAACAGAAGTACATTTATGTGAATATAACCTTGTGTACGTTCATATTCCTTCATTTCTGGGATTATTTTAGGAACAGTGGCAAATTTAGATAATGGGTTTTGTGGTTCTTGCATGGCAAAGGTGTTCCCCCAAAGTTTCTCTTCTTTTCGTAAGAATTTTAACTATAGATGTTCAGAGGTGAAGAGCAGTATCTTTTAAAATGTGGATTTTTTTGTTCTTGTTTATTTTTAGGTCTTCCTCATTTCTTGTTTTCCTCACAATTCCCTAGCTAACCTTGTTTTCCCCAGATAACTATTTATAGCCAGTATCTGTTACTGGGAGGACTGAGCTGGCGGGGCTTGAGGGGGATTCCAGGAGGTGACATCATCTCGTCTGCACAGCAGTCTCCTGCTGGCATGGCAAGAAGGGAAAACCCCTTTACTACAGATGAGATGAGAGAGCTTGTAAAATGCCTTTTATAGAGAATACATGCAAAGGTGTGGTATCTTACCTACTTCTTACTGCCTGAAGAAAGTGTCTTAAAACTCTTGTTGTAGGCTTGGTCTTGAATTTTTAAACTGTCCACCCACTCTTTTCTGTTCTAAAGACTCTTTTGTATTTCTTTTCAAGTGGAACTTAAAAGCTTTTTGAAGCAAACGGAAGAGAGAAGATACTTTAATTACCTTGTTTTCCAAGTGGATGGCACTTGGGAAGTTTCATTCTGACAATAAATGTGCCTTCAGTGGCAAGTGTGGCTAAGGGGGGGATATGTGTTTTATTGTGTCTTGGTCCTCTTGTATACTCAGCATCTCTCCTTTTGCATATCCAATAATTAGATAGTATCATCAGGGGAAGTGAGTGTATATGAAGCCCATATGTAGCTGTTTGCCCCTGTATTTCTTTTATATGAGGAAGGAAGAGGATTTCGGGGGGGGGAGGGGGGAGGGAAATCAACATTTTTTTCCTATTCATGGTATGTAATATTTTTTTTGACAAGAGATATGTATGGACCTCATTTTCAGGGAAAGTACAAGTACCTGAGGCAGAATGATAAGCTGCCTTGTCCTGTTTTGCAGATAAGGATTTGGAGTGGACGAATCCATGGACATTTTATTTTCTCAAAGAATGATTCTATGCCCCTAAACAGCATACGGTACAGATTTCTGCATTTGATGTTTGCTTTTGCCTTTGTTGTAACCCTGAGCCCAGGTAGCAGAGCTGAGCAGTGAGACAGTGACCACTCAGCAAAAGCAGCACTCAGCATCCCAGAATGATTTTTGATTTCCAGCATGGCAGAGCTGGATCAGCAGCTGGTGAGTTACTGAACTTGACCAACTGTATCCTCGATTCACTTGCCTGAGTGCCAGAATATTTGAATTCTAACCCACCTTCCTCTTTGTTGTCCCACAGTGGTCCAACAATCTCAGGTTTAGGGTAGTGCTTGCTCTAGAGATATTGGTTAGGATAAATCAGGTTAGGGATAAAGCTGTAGCTAAAACACAGAGAAAACAAGGTTTTTTTTAAAACAATATACCTAGAGTGACCTGTGCATTTCAGAAATGCAGGTGAGAAAAAAGTAGTTTGGGAGAGGTGCTTTTTGAAAAACAAACTATTCATTGTTATGATTGATGTTATAATACTGTTGCAGGCAGGATCAGAAGGATATAGATATGTATCAAATGGAGAAGTATTTAGGCAGTTACTTGAAACAGCAAGTATGACTTCCCTCCCCAGTTTGGTTCTGTTTTGAGGCACAAAGTGATCTAGAGGAAAAAAAAAATGTTTGTTTTTAGGATGTGTTTTCAAACTTGAAAATACTGGGTATGTTAATTTTTGTTTGCTTTGAAATGATATATTCTTGTATCTTGATTGTTGTGCAAAGCAGATGGCTAAAGGTGGGTAGGGGGAGAGGTGGTCAGCACTGCAGCTGGAGGGCTCCTCCAGCTCCTGTCCTTCCCAAAACCAAGGGGGAAAGAAAGCGGATTTCTTGGCTGAAAAATACACAGGGGTTTTCTAAAGGCAAAAGTATTTCAGTCTCAGCTGTCGAAAACTGATCCTGAGATAGGACTGATAATGCACTGTTGTGTGAGAAGCTTGAACCCGGTTGCAGGTGGCAGCTGACCTACTTAGTCCAGCCGTGTGCAGAAGCAGTGGCCAGCCCTGGTGCCCAACAGGGACAGGGACGTGCAGCCGGCCCGTGGGGACCCTGCCCTGGCCGCCTGCCCTACAAGAAATCATCTGTCTCCAGTGTAATTAGTGGCGGTGTTTAAACCAGCACGCTGGCAACAGTTCAGTGCTTTTAATAAAAGCCTGTACCCAAGAGAGGAGAGATAAAAGGGACACAGTTCACAAAATGCCTGTGTGGTTTAAGCTTGTGCAAAAGGAAGGTGTCTGCTGGCTGAGAGTTGGTAGAAAATGCTGTGTAGATTATACCACTTAGCACAGTGATTTGCATATCCTTAAATTTTTTTTTTTAATGTCAGAATAAAAAAGCCTCACTTTGCTTCATCCCTTTTTAAACTCTTTCAAAATAAGATTTACTTGTGTAAGGTGAAGTCTGTATTCAGGCTCTTTTACTTCCAGTCATGATTAACTCTTGTCTCTTAACTTGCTAATTACTTCAATGAATGTATTAATTCCCATAAATGTTAGCAGAGCTCTATCACTCTGGGATTCTAATTTACTTGTTTTCAGAATTGCAGTGGGAAGGAGGGAGAAGGACCAAGTAAGCACATCAGTAGGGGTTTCATTTATTGCTACTTGTATGCCACTCTTTTGAGTCAAGTGAAATTGTACATGTATTGCATGCCTTGCACTCTGGCAGCCATCCCGAGGAGGGAAAACAATTAATTCCTCTTCATCTCACTGGGCCGTGAGTGTGTGCTTGGAGCTAAGTGCTTTCTTCAGCCAGGGCCATTAGTTACACTGTGCAGCCCAGTCATTTGCTCTGTGAGGAAACTGATGTTTTTATGAACCTTAAAATAAAGGGAATAATGGGCCATGTACAGTGCATCTTCTTAGAATTTTTTTGGTTAGGCTTTTATCCTAGATCTTCAAGAAGAGGTAAGGAATCAAAGAGAGAAGAGACAAATGTAACTGCCCAAAGCACAGCTTTTATTGGTGTGAGGGCCAGCATTCCCTTGCTGGGACCTGAGAATGTGTGGAAACTAGGTAATAATGCTTTCTGACAAAACACAGGTGTCTCCTTATGCATCTATTTTAAAAATAGACCCTAATGTATATATTCTAATAGATCTGAAATATTTGTTTCTTTAAAACACTTCTGCTAGTGGTCCTTTTGTCCTTGATGACAATTTTGTGAAGTCAAGATTTTGTGGGTTTGACCAACTTGACAACAATGTAAGGCAGAAGACAAACGTTTGTCAATTGGGAAAGGAAAAGCAAGAGGGCTAAGTATTTTCAACATGCTTTAAAGGCAGCTCTTCATTGTAGCTGCTTTGTTAATGGAGGCATTGCGTCATGTAAGGCAGTTCATGTTGCTGTTGAGGTGCAAGCTGCTGGTCTGCACTCCTGAATTCAGTCCTGGTACAGTGTATTAATTTGTGACTGTTCAAAGGGTAGATACCAAGTAGTTTGGAGATTAATACATAGGAGGACTTAAAGTTTCCACTTATTGAAGTAATGGTATGGGAGATTGAGGTTTTTTGTTTTGGTTTGGCTTTTTTGGTGTGTTTTGTCTTTTGGTTGGTTGTTTTTGGTTTCTTTGAGTGAAGTTAGAATCTGTTTTAATCTGATTTTTAAGGTAATTTTACCTTTAGAATTAAGGTTGTTTTTTCATTGCCGTATCAGTTTTACTGTGAAAGTTCATAGTTTTCTGTTAATTTAAAACAAACCTCTGTATGTTGTACCAGGATGTCAGGTTCTGATGTTGTGGAAGTCACCCAGAAGCTGCCATTTTTGTCCATGGAAGTTGAATACCACGTGTAATATCCAGTGTATGTATTTGTGGGAGCTGTGGTGGAATCCTCAAATGACACTTAACCATTCACATCTCTAATATCCCACTTCACAGTGACATTACATAAAGAGGCCTCTGCAGCTCTGAATTCAGTGTTTGGCTTCTCTGAATTCCTTGTACATGGTGCAGCATTGAAAACCTGTAAGCTGTCAAATTGTTACATCTTTACATAATTTTTTCAACCTCCTTCCCATCCTATTCCTTTGAAAAGGAAGAGGTGTTTGTTCTGCAGAGCTGTTGGTTTTGATTATGAAATTGTATAAAGTGAATGCAGTTAATAGTACTAAGTAAGCTTTTTGCTATTATTATTAACATATCATCTGCAATCTGAAATACTGTAGTTAACTTCTGACCCTCAGACATATTTGTAGAGTTGAAATTTTTTTTGGTGTGTTTGTGAGTCAAGCCTACTTTTAGCCAAATAGCTGTAATTTGAAACCCTGTAGTCATTATCAAGGCACTGGCTCCTAATTTTGTGTATCCTGTAGTATTACATCAACCTTTCAATTTGTGCTGGCAGTTGAAAATCATGCTTAGAAATTCTGATAATTGTTAGCCCATGCATTTTGGACCATCAGGAGTAGTCTTACCACCTTTCAGTAAGTATCTTACTGCAGTTCTGAGCATATTGCTGAAAATAAGCTAACTTGTAAAGAATATTATTCTAATAAATAATTCTAAAAAGTGTTCTAATTGCAACTAAGTTCTCTATTTAAGAATTATCATAGAATCATGAGATGGTTTAAGTTGACAGGGACTTTAAAGATCATGTAGTTCCAACCCTTGTGCCATGGGCAGGGATACCTTCCACTAGACCAGGTTGCTCAAAACCCCATCCTGGCCTTGAACACTGCCAGGAATGGGGCGTTCACAGCTTTTCTGGACAACCTGTGACAGCATCTTACAGAGCAGAGCAATGAAAAATACTTGTTGTTTCCTGTGACTGGGCAAAATTGAACTTTTGAGTGAAGACAGAGTAAGACTGGGAGCATCTCTAACAGTACTACTGGACATAACCCTTCAGAGATCAGCTTCTGAGATTGTTGAGACACTTGACTTTGACAATTAGTCACAGGGAATAATGTTGGAGCTTTAGTACAATTGTTTTCTATTTGAGGACTTGTAAATATAACACTGTACACCTAGATTATTGAAGGTGGAAAAAAGCAAAACTGCTTTCTAGAATTTTTTCAAATCACCAGGTTTCATTTCCTTGATGAGCAAATGCTGTTTTTTCCCAAGTGCGTAATGGGAAAAGGAATGTCGGAGAGCAATGCTGCTCCTGCTGCTGCCGTTTGCAACAGCATCCTTGGAAAACCTGCACAGCTGCACTACCAGCTGCTGAAAATTGACAAGGTGGGGAGAGAGGATATTCCTTACCTTGACAGGGACACAAACACTGTCTAACAGTGCCACCCAGTGATGTCTGCCATAACAGCACGGCAGAGTGAGGCGCTCCACGTGCCCGTGGCGGGGGCGGCCGGGGGTCCAAGCCCCACGGACATGAAGCACTCAGCCACATTCAGGATCAGCTCTGCTTGTGCTTAAGCAACCTGCTGAGCTGCATGTTTGGAATGAAGGACAAGATAGTCTACTTCCAGCTTGAGAGGGGCACCTTACTTAAGTGCAAACATATGGGATGGAGTGCTGGGCCTCAGGAGAGATGATTTGTGGGGTGTACAAAATGCATTTAGTTTAGCATGCCTCGTTCACGCACGGTGGTGTTAAACTCACTGCACAGTTCTGTTGCTGCGGCAGGACCTCGGTGTAGCTCTTTGGCCTGGTTCTAGTTCGTATGTACTACGAACACTGTTGGAGAGCAGCAAAATACAAAAAGTTGCAATTCAACTTTCAGGTGCAGAGTCCAGGGCTGGAGTTAGGCAGAACTGTCACTTTCTGCCTCTGGAAGGCACGGGGAGAGGTGGAGATAGTGATTAAGCTCTGCACAGGCAGGCTTAGCATTTTAAGACTGTAACAGCAGCTAACATATTTTTAGGAAGGTAATACAGGCAAATCAAACTTACCACAATCAAGCCATTTGTAATCAAAACTGTAAGGGGAGATATTACATAAACCCTCCCTGCGTATTTAAAAGAAAGAAACCCACTTAATAGTGTGGTAGGGGTCTGAAACTAAAAAGATTGGGTTTTATTATTATTCAGCACTTCTTTAATTTCGAGCCAGATGGAGTCAATAAAAGCCACTTTAAGGCTGCAGAAGATGAGCTGCTGCCTTGTATGGTTTACACTTTTTAATTGTAGCTGGCTTTGAAACATTTTGGAAAAAAATTGAAGCGTTCTGAGTACTGATGATGATATTGGTTATCTATTTTGTATTCTTTAAAATATGAAATGAATGTGTTACTGCTTCAAAATACAGAAGGCTTAAATGCATTTTGAAATCACAAGTAGGGGTCCAATGTTCATGCATAATGCTTCCTAGAAATAATTTGAGGAAAGGAGGGCTAAAGTAGGTATTTACCTTGTTCCTGAAGTCAATAGTGAAGCTGCCACCTCACTTTTTTAATATGAACTATGCAGGATGGTAAAAATATTTCCCCAGCTCACAAAAATGATAGTCCTTTTTGCTGGAATGAAAAAGATACAAGTGATCTCTTGATAATGTATGTTTTCCTAATAGTCTTTTAAAGGATCAAATACTTAGAATTTACTTGGTCTCACTGTCTGAATGCTGGTGCTTAGCTTTCTTTTGGAATTTGTTCTAAATGTTCTATAACTAAAGTTAACCAAATTTTTCCCCCTTGGTTTCTTAATGTCATGTTTGCAGTAACATGCTGTGCATGTACCAGGATATGAATGTGTGGGTGTTTTGATCTGTGTTTATTCTTTACTCAGATAATTGTTAGCATTATTTAAGTATTTGCTTTCCTAGCTTAGATTTGCTCGTTCCTGTTGAGTTTGAAAAAAGGAGACTGATGCCATCTGTTTGTTTCAGACTTCTGTATAGTTTGACCTTTGTAATCCTTGTCAGAGGTAGCACAGAGCTGCCCTTGCTGGTAAGTATTTCACAAGGGAGGCCCCTTCTCCTCCTTACCCATTTCAAAAGAAACCTGGATGATCTCATTATTTTTGTGGGGTTTTGTTGTTATTGTATGTTTTGTGAGGGCTTTTCCCACAGAAGGGACTTGGTCAGTATAGGCTTCAAAACTGTATCCGCTTACAGTTTGCTGCTGCATGCAGGTCATCATTTTAGTCTGCCATTTCTTTTAGTTCATAGAACTGTGCAAAATATGACCATATACAGGAAATTTGTTCCGTTTTTTCTGCAGAAGTATGGTTTGTTTTCCTTTCTTCAACTGGTAAACCATCATCCTTTTAACCCTTAACCCAAAACATGGAAAATCTTTTATTATAAATCTATGTTTAGCCTTTCTAGTGAAAAGGGAAGGAGAAAAAGGAGCTAAAGGAAATATGTGAATTGTAAACACAGAAATGCTCAATTCTGAGCAATTTCTGTTTTCTCACTTGCCATCTTATTAAGGGACTCACCTCAGTGTTATTGAAAGGTTCATCAGAATTTCAGTTCAGAAAGTGAACTCTCAAACCACTGTGATGCGGTTTCAAATATACGCCACTATTAAAAATTTAGTAAGAATTAATTCAGGTATTTATAGTGATGATACATTGCCAAGAAAAAGAAAACAATAAAAAAGTCTAGCAAAAGAAATTAGTCTTAAGATGCCTGCATTTTCAAATAGGATGTATTTGGGAACTTGAAATGCTTAAACATGGGGAAAAAAACTATTGGCGTGAATAAATACTTAATAGTTCTGTTCCCTAAACCCGAGGTTTTCAGTGTGCTTCAAACTGTTGAATGCATCTTAGTGGTAAAAAACTACGATTGCTACAAAACAAAACAAAGCAAAAAAACCCAACCCCCCCAACCCTAATCTAACTACTCTCTGAGAAACATGGTAGTATGTTCTTCTATCCAATTCAAAGCTTTTTATTCTCCCAAGATAAATAGTAGAACATTGGACTTTGGTTTTGTTTATTAAGATTTTTAAGATCACATCTGTTGAAATGTTCTTTATTTTCATAGTTAAGTGTGAAAAAATGTATAGTGGTGGAAGAAGTTCCAAAATGTTAGACTTAAATACAAGTTGGAAGCAGTCAGTTTTATAAACAAATACGTGTATGAAAATGCTGGTCTTAAGATCATTAACTCTCCCTACATCTGTGTGTTAAATTTCAGAAATAACCCATGTGATAAAATGAAAGCAGGAATAATTGAATAATTGTTCTCTTACATCAGATGAGTTTTTTGAAGTGGCAGTACCTAACACATAGCAGGATTTCATAATGGGAATAGTAGAAAGAGTATCTCTGAGGGTAATATATTATAAATAGAAAAAAAGAAAGACAATGGTTAGAAAAATTATTCTGCTTTTTTGAGCTAGAAGAGACTTGCTGGCTCAAAAAGCACCTCACTCAACAAAATGGATTCCTCTATAGAAAGCACTCTAAGGAAAGGCACACAGGGCACAATATTATTTATACCACATTGTAAAACTCCCTATAATTTATTCATAGTTTTATACCTAATATAAGAATTCTTCTTTCAGTAAAACAGTATGTGAACAGTCTTCAGCCTTATATTTAATAGAGAGGTCACAATACCTTAGTACTTTCCTAAATATTTATTAACTTTTGGATAAGAATGTATTATATATATATAAATACATAAAGTCATTGCATGTGTATCCACACTATGAAATTATTAAAATCGCATATGGGAAATACTTACTAAATATAAAGATAGTGACTATCAAGTAAATCTGCTAGAGTGACAGCTGCCTAAGAGTTGCCTGTACTGGGCAGTATTACTGCAGCCAAACCATACTTATAAGCGTTGATTTCCAAAGAAGTTCCTGCCTCTAAATCTGGAGCCTCTGTCCTCTCCTTTCTGCTGTAGCAGTGCTGCCTTTAAATTTATTTTTAAAAAATTTAAATGGTTTGGATTGGAAGGGAGCTTGAAGATGACCTGGTTCCAACTCCCTTGCTCTGGACACCTTCAACTACACCAAGTCGCTCAAAGCCCCATCCAGCCTGGCCTTGAACACCTCCAGGGATGGCACATCCACAACTTCTCTGAGCAACCTGTTCCAGTGCCTCACCAGCCTTATGGCTTATAGCTGTTAGGACTCTTCCCTTTCTGCATATGTAAATCCTTGGTTGATGAGCAAGCAGGTGCTCGTGCTCTGGGAAGCTGCTCATGTAAACTCTGGGGCTTGTTTGCAAAATCAGAGCACCATACGCATGACACCACTGATGAAATTAGCAGAGTGATTAGTGGCAGCTGATGGGGAGTCTGGAGGGATTATTTTAAAATTGCAAAAAGGAGGAACTACAGGACTGGGAAGGACCTCTCCTGGGGCACTGAATCCACTCATCTGTCACTTCTAGCCTTCTTGCAGCCCTCTCCAGAAATGGTTCAAGCTCCACTTTAACACTGTTGAGATTTATTTCTCAGTCTGCCTCGTTTCAAAGACCAAGACCTCCTTAGTGCTCATGTCTGGCAAACTTCTTATTGATGACCTAGTTAATACAATTAATACTTGTTCTCTGGTCAGTACTGTCCAGCCAGATTTCCTGTATTTCTCTCCAGCCCGTATTTCCCTTGTTGTTGCCTGCTGTAGGGACAACAGAGCCAGCTTCTCCCTTTCTTCCCCCCGCTTTCATTTTTGCCTAGCAGAATGATGCAAACCCTTTTAGCATTTCATAAAACAGACCCAGGGTTGCAGTAATCATCATCACAGCCCTGCTCTGCACCTGTTAAGGGTATAAGTTTATTTCTTGATTGCAGGTCACCAAGACTGTGTATGGTGTTCCCACTGATTGCTCACCACAGCCTTCCCAATTACAATATCTCAAACTTGCCTCATAAAGCTTGGACCTCATGATCTTGGAGGTCTGTCTGACCTTAATGATTCTATTATGTTCCGGGGTTGTACACATTAAATGATTTGTCCTGTTTACTACCTTTCTTTCCTCTCTCTTAAATGTCTTTAGAAACTGAAAGGCTGAATGGATGTCGCTAACTTAAGCGAGGAGTAACCTCATGCTGGGGGTCTGGAACCAAGGAACATTTTGAAATTGGAAAGCTTGAGAAATAGAAATATAAAATTTTGACTAATGAAATGAAAAGTTTTAGTGAAGTCTATCAAGAAGAAAGCAGAAGACCCTCAAACCTCTCCTGATAAATTGATATCAGTCACAAGAATAATTTTAAAAGTTACTGCTTGATATTTTAAAATTGGACTGTGCAGAACAGCTGAAATCCTGCCCTGTCAGGAGAATGCTTTGAGTGATGCAATCAGCATTTCCTTTTTTAACCTCAGTATCTCTCTAATGTATCATTGATATTCACTTCAGGAAATCTTCTACAGAGACAGCATGAACTAAATAGACTGCAGTGGAAATACAGCTTAAAAAATGGTCTTAGATGTGATACACCAAGTCTCTAAGTGCAGTAACCAGCTTGAGGGGAATAATCAACTGATTTTTACTGGGATAGAGTTAATTTTCTTCAGAGTAACTGGTATGAAGCTGGTTTTGGGATTTGTGCTGGAAACAGTGTTGGTAACACAGGCATGTTTTTGTTACTGCTGAGCAGCACTTGCACAGAGTCTAAAGGCCTTTTCTGTGCCTCATCCCACCCCACCAGCGAGTAGGCTGGGGGTGCACAAATAGCTGGGAGGGGGACACAGCTGGGACAGCTGAGCCCAAGTGGCCCCAACTGACCCAAGTGATATCCCACACCAAATGGCATCTTGCTTGATATATGCAGCAGGGGAAAGAAGGAGGAAGGGGGAGACGTTTGTAGTGATGGTGTTTGCATTCCCAAGTCAGCATTACGTGTGAGGGAGCTGTGCTTTCCTGGGAAAGGCTGAACAACTGCCTGCCTATGGCAAGTACTGAATGAATGCCCGGTTTTGCTTTGCTTGTGCGCATGGCTTTTGCTTTAGCAAAACTATTTTTGTCTCATACTGAGTTTTCTCACTTTTCTGATTCTCTCCCCCATCCTGACGTGGGGGGAATGAGTAAGCCCCAACTGTGTGGGGCTTAGCTGACAGCTGGGGTTAGACCATGACAGTCTTCACTCAGGACTAAGCTCAACACCTAATACCAACTAAGCTGAATTTTCAGTTGGTATTTGTGGCAGAAAGTACAATTTTAGAAATACTAAAGCACTTCTGGTTTAATTTTGATTTTATGCAGTATTTTACTTCTTACAGAGAGATACTTTAGAAGTTGGGGAGAATTTAATGTTGGCAATTAGAAATTAAATATTTTGACATGAAATTTCCATTGGTTCAACTTCTCTTAATTGAAACAAAGCAATATTTAACCCAAATCAGACTCCCTAAAGTCCTATTTGCCCTGTTTCCTGTGTAACACTCTCACAGGAGGTAAGTTTCAGTGAGGTGCGGGTGAACCAAAGCTTGATTGCTGCCATGATGCTCGCACAACCAGTTCTGAAAATTTTTACTGCTGCTAAAATGAGGAGGAGAAAGCACAAAGACTGATGTTTGACATTTAATTAAGAAAAAAAAGTTTGCAATCTGCAGAAGTAATTTGTTTCTAGTATAATTACTCAGTAGTAATTACGTCTCAATCCATCATGAGCTTCTGGTTCCTGGGGAGAGGACAGAATTTGCCATTTTTTCAGTTTATAACCCTTTCCTGCTCTTTCCCCCAGCATCCTCCAAGCTGGCTCCCCATCCTTGAGGCTCTTTCGTACCCCTGCGTCCTGCACCCTTGCAGTTGTGATGTTTCCATGGATCGCTCTCCTGCTGGCTGAGGAGCACTGAGCAGCAGGCAGGGGCAGCTGGCAGCCGGGATCCCAGGGAGCTCAGTTCCACCAGCGCTGCTCTCCCTGGCAGCCAGCCACAGTGAGCTGCTGTGCAGCAGCCTGGTGAGCTTTTGGACTTGGCACAGCTCAGCTGCAGGCTCAGGTAGCAGAGGAAACAGAGCAGAGCTTTCTGACCCATTTTGAAACACCAAGCTCAGATTACTGCTCTCAAGAGTTGAGCAGGAGCCTTTGCCTCATACACCTGAGTCAGCATCTTGGGAGGACTTCCTTTCCAGTTTTGTATCTTTTTGTTTTTCTTTCCCACCTCTGTCAGAAAAGTTCAGTAAACGAGGAGGCAGCTGAAGTAAGGCCATAGAGAAGAGGGTGTGGGAACCCCAAGGAGGAAGGGTAGTATTCTAACTTGAGCTGGTTCTTGCAGAAGCTGCATAGGAGATGTAGACTAGATGACAAGAAGGTAGCCTGCTATCGTTGTAGTAACGCAAGAGACCCATCAGGGTCATCTTATTCCTCATTCACCCTTAATTAAATATTACTTGCTTAAATATGTATGTAATAAAAGGTGAAAGATGTTACAAGCTGACTGAATTTTTTTCTCTGTCTGATGTTTTCTGTAGCCCTTTCTACAAGAGTCTTTCACTGTTTCTTACAGCGGTGGATAGATGTCTTCCTGAATAGGGCTTTGCACAGCCTGCTGTGATTGTGGCATTCTAAAAAAGCTGACATGATTTTAGTATCTTTTTTAAATTCAAATAGAAGATATACAGGTATTTTATGAGTGCAAGTTGTGTTGCCCTTATGATGTTGCAGATTTATGATTGTGTTGGAGTGAGTGGGAACAACCTACCCAAGTTATTTATTTACAGTCATACCAGGAAAGAACATGGCTCTGCTTCAACAGTATCAGTCCTTGCTTTTAATCTTCAATTAACTCTGAATTTGACTAGATCTGCAAATAGCAGATGGTGAAGTGTTGCCAAATTGCTGTTCATCATCTGCTTCTCACATACATAATTTGTAAGAATGTAAGTATAAAGAAAATATATGAAAAGTCCTCAGTACAGTGTTCCCTAATAGCAGGAAGTTGCATTTGTTTTTCTTCTGGCATTTAACAGGGAGCAAGAGCTTAAATAAAGCATTTGCACGAAAGAAGGCTTTAATAATTGATTTTTGAGAAACAAGCAAATGGGGCAGCTGCTCCAAAACTTTGCATTGTACTAAACCAAATGAATAACTGATCTTTGAGATGTTCAAATGAAATGGAGAGTTGCCTACATATGAAGTATTTTTCTTGTTTCCGGTGCTAATAAATAATGCCTTTTGTTACTTGCACTGATGCTTCTGAACTCTGGGCTGTAGTAATTGAACACAAAAAGGGGAAGAAGAGCTCATTAAATGCAAGAATTCTTATGGGAGGCTAGGTTGACTCTAATCTTACGTAGTAGAAATACACAAAATTTCTCCTGTCAGCTCTGAGGAAAGCTGGAAATGTAGACTGATTTCTTGACAGCATCTATAAAAACTCTCCCTTTTTGCTGAATATCTGTTGTTACCTTTAAAAGAAAAAAATATCAACACAGATTTGAAAGTAAAGCTGAAATACTGAGAAAACTTGCTACTTGGCTAGTCATGCATCTCCTGATTTAAAAATATTTCATATGCAGGGGTGGTTTTGTTTTGTTTTCAGGGCATTAGCCTGTAAATGGTACAATCCTCAACTTGAACATTTCACTTGCTGTAATACAAACGTGGGGTTGCATCAGCAGGTATTTTTAAAGCAGTGATTTGAAGGTTAACAGTGTTGGCTTGACTGTACTGCTTCTACAGTTCTTCACCATCCTCTTTCTGAGGGCTCATTTAGAGTCCCCCAGCTGGGAAGTGTGTATGTGAAAATCCGTGAGGTGGGGCAGAAAGCTGCTTCTGTCCTCCTAGAATTTCTTTTGTTGTAGAAGCTTTTTATACCAGAAGAAGAAATCAGCTCAGGTTTTTATCCTAGGAGCAGAGCCTTACAGCACTGAGAATTTAGCAAATGCACGATTGAACAAAATATGTCTGTAAAAAAAGCAGCAGACTTAAGGGAAAGACTTGAGCAAAGAAGTAGGGGAAAAAAGAGTAGGTTTTTTTATCCATTATCTGTACATTTTGATAATATTTTATTCATGGTTTTTTATGGCTTCTTAACTTTACAATTCTATCTAATTAAGTTTGCATTTAGAGTGTACCCATTGCCTCTATATGATATTTATCATACTGTCAGGGGTTTATACTAACTTTTGCTGTCTAGTAGAGGAAGTGGAAAACTACATCTTGAGTATATGGGTTGAAAATGAGGGCAGTAATTTTGCCTTCCTCACAAATCAGTCTGTCATGTCACTTGAAAAAAATCTGTTTTCAAAAGAGTAGTCACTCTGAGCAGTGTTCTGAAGCCTTGGGAGGAGAGAAGGGATTCCTGAAAGGGAAAAAGTAAAATATATTTTGCTGAGTGTGGTTCAGGAGGTTGGTTAACTTGAATCAGATTAAACCTCAGAGCTCAGATGGTGTTAGTTGTGCTGGTGGGAGGCTGGTAGAAGTTGACACTTTCTTCTGCTTGTAGGCATTATGCATGTGGGTAGTGTGGTTGCCATTTTCAAAAGAAATTCACAGAAAAATTCATAGATAGGAGGAAAAAAGGCTTCTCATTTCTCCCTACTGTCATGCAAGTATTCAAACCAAATGGATGGACAGCCCAGTTTTTACATTTAGAGGTTTATTGTACTCCTGCCACACTGTATATAGCCAGAGGATGGACGGTGACTGGTGGGGTTTTGTTCTTCTTTGGTTTGCTCTGCTGACTCAGATCTTTTAACTGACTTGACTGTGGAAAATGTGTGATGGTAGCTCCTTAGCTGAGAGGCCATTTTATGGGGGATGTGTAGAGACCTGGGTCTGGATTCATTTTACCTTTTGTCTCCTCCTTAGTTAATTGCCTTCTTCTCCTTTTCTAGGCTGTGGAGAGCAACACACTCGTGGGGAACAAATTTAACCTATTTAAGATTCATACCATAGAAAGAGCTCAATTGTGCTGTCAAAATTCTAGTAGAGGGAGTCTAAAGATATTGGGTTAGTCATGCACATTTGTTGGCAGTTGTATGTTAGGAATGAGATTTGCCTGTATGGTCTTGCAGTTGAAGTCTCTGCTCCAGAACATGCTTCACTTTAGGACAGTGTCTCAGCATTTATTACGTCAGTGGAAAATTCAGAGACTTGAAAAGATCTTTAATGTAGTTAAAAACGTCTGTCATGGTCACCAAGATGGTTTTGTGATATGAGTTATGGTTTTCTTGGGTTCTCACACAAAATGCAGAATAGGCAAAGAAAGAGCGTATGGCAAGGTGGTGAAATTTGCCTGCTCTCAGGGAGCAGCTGCATCTCAGAGTCAGAAATGTTTAGAGTATATGACAGCCAGTCCTCTGACTGAACAAACTTCTAGGTTCATTCATCTAACAAAGCGTAAAGAAACAGGTCGGTCCAACTTTGATGTTCAGTATATTAGGTCATCTCTGAAAGTCTAAATATGACCTAACTATAATTTCATAACTGGGTCAGGCAGAGCTAGAGGAGTTCTTTTTTCATCCTAGTTTTAGTAGACTGAATGTAAGGAGGTCTTCAGTAAAATAAGGAAGGTCCAACATTTTGAGAAAAAACCCTGAGTGCACCCCCCTTCTCCTCTTTTCTAAGTAAAAGAACTCAGACCAAACCCTTACTTCCTCCACGTTTTACTTGGAACTGATATCTGGTATTTTCATCTGAGTTTCAGCTGCCTTATCCTGAGTGCTGTGAAAAGATGGTTATGCTCCTTATGCTAATCTATAGATTAGATGCATAATGTCCTATATTTTGTCTCCAAAATACAGGAGACAGAAAACAGACAGCTTTTGCTACTGTTAGACAAACCCAAACTGGAAACCTGCATTTACAAGAAAGTCATGGGGACAGCAACAAGCTAAATGGATTTACGGTAATGAAAGCATGTTGAAACCAGTGTGCAACCGTAATTTTTAAAACCTGACATTTAATTTCTGCTTTGTAAATCCCTGTCCTTAATGGGGGATAGCAAGAGATTTAAGAGATAGGAAGACATCTTGCTTGCAGATTCAGGCATAGTTGGGGTTTGGGCTAAAGCCTCCTTTTCTGGTAGCTTGCCTTTCATCCCAGTCCCAAAAAATCTGACAAGGAAAAAGAAAAAATATGACTGGAATGAACACTATGTTAGATGAAATATTTTTCTTTGTGCCTTTGTGACTTGTTACATGATCTAAACCTAATTTTAAATGCTAATGTTTGGCAAGAGATGGAAGTGGGTTGTCCTAATCCCTTGTTTGTGGGAATGTTATGGAAGTACATGGGAGGGGAAGAGAACCCTTGGCAAAATCAAACCCACATGTCCACGTACAGGAGGTAGCAAGCAGCTCTGTCTGAACAGAAGAATCACATAAAGACTTGAAGATTATCAACTTATTTTTCTCTTTATCCCTTGGCTTAAAACCAACAACTCTGAGTCCAGTGTAGTCTTAGAGTGGCAGGAGAGGATGGGTTGTAGTAGGTTATTGCTTTTCCTGTTACTTTTTAAGTTTGCCGTTGTGCATTTGTAACCCTGCTGGGTTGCACACAGTGGCTTTATCTTGGCATCTGCTTTGTTTGCTGTAAAGCAGATGAAAAGCTGTGTAATCTATGCGGTTGGCACTTGCAGGAGATTTTTAAAGTAGATGTGAAGCAGCTGCCAGAGGCCCCCCAGACAGCTTGTTCTCCCCTTCCCTGGCTGCAGCATTGAGAGGGGCAGGTGAGCACACCATTCCTCATTCCTCTCAGTATTGATTTCTGATGGTGGCCAAGTGAAGGGCACGTGCAGGGATTTATTTTATTGATTGTTAACGAGGGACAGTAATGCCAGTGTGTAGTGGTTTAGTTTAAAATATCTATTACTTACTTTTTTTTTTCTGTGAGATACGAATTAGGGGAAAGCAAAGCAGACACAAAACTTAAACGGGTTGCAGTATAAAAAAAGAGTTGTTATTTCTTCTTACTTTTAGTTCTATTAGTAATAAAAGAAATTAAAGCAAACTCCCTCCCACCCCTTCTAGCACTTTTCTCCTTTTACTCAACTTGCACAAAGGATAACAGAACATGGGATTTTAGTCAGCGTTACAGTTCTTGCAGACACAAAACTTAAACGGGTTGCAGTATAAAAAAAGAGTTGTTATTTCTTCTTACTTTTAGTTCTATTAGTAATAAAAGAAATTAAAGCAAACTCCCTCCCACCCCTTCTAGCACTTTTCTCCTTTTACTCAACTTGCACAAAGGATAACAGAACATGGGATTTTAGTCAGCGTTACAGTTCTTGATAAGTCTCTTTCTTATGCTTAAGAAAAAAAAAGGGTTTTTCTTCTGCTTCACATGGTTCCCAAACTGCCACCAATAGCAGACCCGCCCGGAAAGAAACAATCTGCTCTGGTGTAAAACATCTCCCCCATGAAAAATCTCACAGTTCCTTCACACTGCCAAACATGGGCCATCACATGGGGTTATTAATCTTTTAAAGGATGAGTTATTTTGGCCTGAGCACAAAGGCTTTTTTTTTTTTCCCAAGTTTCTAAAAGCCTATCACTGCTTCTATATAGCCTGGCATAGGCACTTTTCATAATCTTCACGGGCCACACGTGAATTCTCCATCCCCCCATGTACTTCAGATGGATTAAAGAGACAAACAGTTTGTGATATTACAG
>NW_008238448.1:480165-536043 GCF_000691975.1 Corvus brachyrhynchos | reverse complement strand
TCCGAGGCCCCCCCACCCTTCGGCAGGCAAGTTGGGACAAAAGGCAATTCCTGCCTTTCTGTGTGGTTTAAATATGTAAATTGTGAGAGGTGTCATTAGTCTAAAAGACTGTCCATCAACTCAGGTTCAACCCACTACACAGTGCTCAAAGGAATTAAGTTTCTCATGGCTTCTTGCAGCTGTCTGTTCCATTTAAAGAGAAGTTTATGGTATATGGGTAGCAATATTAAATATGATTAGGAGGGCCGTGATGGTCATCATTGAAGAATAAAGATCTTGGAGGGACTGTGTAAAGGCTAAATACTCAAGTGGTAAAGCTTTACCGTCTTCTGTGTGCATTTGCATTGTCCAGTTTTGTGAGTACAAGTCAACAGTGTTGAAGAGAGAGGTTTTGAAAGACCACATCTTATTCTCTGGCTAATTCCTAGACAGTAGGGAATACAGCTCTGTGAAACGGTCCGATACATCTTTTAGTTCTTGCTGTAACTGACTGCAAGGATATGTTAAAACAGAGAATGAGAAATACTGACTGGCCTTACTCTGGAGGTGGCAGTATCATGCCTGAAACCTGTCATTACCTAATTTTAATTTCCAAGAACATGCTTGTTGGTTTCTTATTTCAGAAATAATACTCCCCTCACTTCATTCTTCTATAGGTATATTTATATCAAAGTGTCTTTCTCTTTGAATTGATTCCTCCCTCAGTCATGCTGAGTGTGCCCTGTGGAGTTTGGTTGTTGATACTAATCTAGGGCTTTTGGCCCCTTGGAATGAGAGCATGGTAAAGAGAGGTTGTAGAGTCTCCATCCTTGGAGATGCTCAGCACCCAACTGTCCACACAGTCCTCAGCTTCAGAACTTTTCCCACCTGTGAGAATCTAACGATATAAAAGAGAAATAATGCAAGATTAATGAAAATGTTAGAGAGTAAGGTTAAAAATTACAGTAGTGCAGGTTTCTGCTTTAGCTCAGGTTGTTTAGTCACATTTATCAGTTCATGCTGTTGTGCAAGCTTTTCTGCCGTCCCTTTGTTTGGAAGTGACAGGAGATTGGAGCTCAGGCTGCCGCCTCTTCTGGTTTTCTTTCCTCCTGCTTGACCTCCTTGTGTCTTACCACTGCAGTCTCCCTTAGCTGATGTTCCCCTTGCTACTGGACTGAAGTGACAGATTGGTGTCGCTAGGGCTGTCTCAATCCACATGCAGGCGAACAGGCATCACTGGGTGACTTCTAGAAGCCTTATACTTGAAGCGAGCAGGAAGAGAACTGTGCAGACACTGCAGCTCTGGCAAGCCAAGGTCTGGATACCCCATGCTGCTTGTGTCCTTTGTACTGTGTGCTTGCAATTCTGAGATTTCTTCTCCCTTCCTCCCAGTCCTGAAGTGCTGAAAATATTCTGCCTGTGAAGATGCACTGCCAGTGAAAGACTGTAAAATTGTGATGAGTGAAGAGATTTTTAATGATATCATGATAAGCATGTTTCAATGGGTTGAAAAGTCATTAAAATAAGTATTTTGGCAACCAAATGTTTTATGCAGGCCTCTGAAATGCTTCTGAGTACAAGTCCAAAATGCAATTAGTCAAATGAAAAAGGGGCACACAGAGGTGTAGGAACACTCCTGTCTTTTGTAATTAAGGACAGGGGAAAAAAGGGAAAGATAAGTTGCCTGTGTGAAGAAGTTAGACCAAAACCAGTGTACAGTTCAGAGTTAGAAAAGGATAAACAGTCTTCATCAAGACTATTTTTGAATTTCTAGCTGAGGTCTTGCACTGTCTCTCTTGCATTCTGCTACAAGCAGTAATGTCTGTTAAAATCTGAAAAGGCAGATGAAACTGAAAAACTGCTAAGAAAATCACAGAAGGAAGAGATTTTTTAGGAAATATTAAATAAACTAACTTGTAGCTCACGTTGGTTGCTCATACTAGCCTGTACCTTCTATCTCACATTACCATTATCTTCCTCTTTAAGTATTTCAGGAAATCTCTGCTAATGAATGACGCTATATGGCGACGATTCAGGGAGATGATATTATGAAACATGATTCATTTCATGTTTCAGTCTTTAAACCAGTTTCTAGCTATGAGACATGATAAGCAGTAGTGAGTTGGACCCCAGCCCTCCAATGTTGGCCTCTCATATTTTTCTTCTGAAATGTCTGTGTAGTGTGAAGAGACAGCAAGGACAGTTGGAATACTTCATTGTATAGGGGAATATTCACTCCCTTGATTTCCCCCTCACATCCCCCGACTTATGCAGATAATTGACAAGGTGTTTACTTACGTGCTCAAAATTTTCCTTTTCTCAGTTCAGCTGAGACCTCTTTTCCTCCTGGCTTAGTTGCTATAACATGTAATATGCACCTTTTACTGTTGTGCTTCAGACAAACCTCTTACTGCTCTCACTTCCCATATTGTTTTTATAATTAGACCCAGTTTTTAGTTTCTGCCTTCTCTTTACTATGTTAAAAAGTATCAGTTGCTGAAGCCGATGGGCAGGGAGGTAAATCCATTATTATCTTTTCCTGTAACTAGGGTATTGCATGGAATCAAGGTATGCTGACTGGAAGCCTTATTCCTGGTTTCTGTGGCTGTTAATTTTGTTTCCATCTATTAGGCCTTAGGCATTAGTCTAAGCTTTGGCCATGTACTTCAAGTTTATGAGAAGTTTGTCCTTTTTTAATCTTCAGTAACTGAATTGCAGGCCTCGCACTGTCTCCTTACAAGGCATAACCTGCTAAGTTAGCTTTCTTTAGAAGTGTAAGCACTCAGCTGTTTCACTGCTTTTCCTCTCTCCTCTTACCTACTTACCATTGCTTAAATGTGTGAAGTCTCACCAGGTCTGCATGTCTGCATTGTGTGTTTGTTAACTCCTGTTAGCTCTTCAGAATAAACCTCTGTGCTTCAGCAGTCATCAGGACAGGAGGCCCACCAGCTAGTTAGTTAATCTTGCAGTGAGGCTTCTGTAGCAGGTTGGCACGAAATTTTATAAAATGGGATGTTAGCAAAAGCCAAAATGTGTATTGTAAACATGGAAAAAGCTTTTTTTGTACTGAAATGACATTTAAACGAGCTTACTCTAGTTTTCTAAGTAGCATGGTGCAGTACTTATCCTGAAGTTGGAGTTCCTTATTTTACATTCCCTTTGAGCCAAGTCCCTCGTAATAGATCAAACTGTCATTCTTAATGGACTCAAGAGCAATAAAATAAGGACAAAGTGTGATGTGTTGTAACAGTGTGAAACTGGAATCAGGTCTGTTACTGCAAGAGTCATAATGGCACATAGCTCATTCCTTCACGCAGGCTGCATCATCTCAGAATAATGATCTCTGCGATGAGACAAAGTGTTTCTGAGAGAGACTGCCAAAAATGAAAAGTATGAGTAAGACAGTGGGGTGTTTTTCCCCTGCAGAAAAGCACTGTGTTCTGTAGCCCTAAATGTCAAATTAAACAGTAACTTTCAAGTATAAATAAATTTTGAAATAGACAGTATCAACTGTGGAAAGCTGGAAACGTTGTAATAACATACTGGAAAAAAGGAGATTTCTACTCCCAGTTGTGTTGGCTGTATAAATGATTTGGAAGAGCAGGGTAACAGTGAGGTAATGAAGTACTAATTTATTCAGGGTAGTTAAAGGCCAGCTCTAAAGAATTGCACAACACTCTTACAATCCTGCTTAACTAAGCCACAAAATTGTAAATGAAGTTGGATGTAGATAAATGTGAGTGCGCCCATGGGAATGGAAAACATGAGAAAATGACAGTTCTACCATGCTAAGTTCTGACCTGGCTCTTGTCCCTTTCTTGTATTTCCAGGATCGTCTTCCCATGGGTCACTCTGGGAAGGCAGGAGCCTGATGCTCAGTAGGCCTAAGTAGTGCACAGCAAATGGAGTGGCAGGTGTCACTAGGGGAAAGGCAAAGGACAAGTCACAAGACGTCGCTGTACAGTGTGTGCCTACATCTCGTGTGTTTGGAGCAGCTCTGGATTACCAAACAGCATAGTAAAGCTGTAAGGCTTTTCTGAATGCTGTGGTAAACCGTGAGGAAAGTTCACAAGCATTCAAAAAGTGAATCTGGGAGAAATCCATTGATAGCAAGTACAAAAAATATATTTGGCTTAGGAAGTTCCTCAACTCCAGGTTTTTCTATTCCTCTTGTTTTTAAAAGGAGGAGTTAATCCTAATCTACTAAAAAGCTTGGATGTATTATGATGATGATTCTTGTTTATGTAAATGTAGTGAGATATTAGATGTTTGTTTTGAAATGTTAGAATACAAAAAACATCCCCCTCAAAAAAACCCAAAAAACAACAAACCCCAGAGAAACCTCATCTAAACCCCAGCTATTCTCATACCATGAGAGCTATAAAGTCCTGCAGGCTGACATGCAATATTACAAATACTTGTTCCTAAGAAGAAGAAAAACATTCTAATTGAAATCCTTATATTAAGGGGGAAGAAATTGTTAAGAATTTTCTTGGTGGAGCCTGTGAGGGTGAATGTTGCCTAGCTCTGTGGCAAACCTTGAAGAGCTGAGCTAATGCAATCTACCAGATGTTGGGGTTATTTTCAATTCTGTAAATGAGTAAGCCTTTCCTTGGTCCTAAGCCTTCATGAAAAGGAATTAAGGGAAGGAAAAAACATCAATAGTAAAAAGGCAAAGGCAGACAATACAGCCTCCCCTTTGAATGATAGCCTTTTGTGTGCATCACGGATAAACTATAGAGCTCCTCAGTATTTGTTTGGAATTAGTGTGTTGTCTATTACTGTTGCAGGAGAGGTTATTTGTTGTTTCTGGATGTGGTTTTATTTTGCCATTTTCTATTTTTAATTAATGGTACCAGCTTATTATTCAGAGAAACATGCATGTCCCTGTTCTGTCCTTGCCTTATAGATGTGTTTATTCTGTGCTTGTGTTTTGCAATGAGGGTTTCTCAAATATGTGCTTCTGAACACTGAAAGGTAAGGCCAAGACTGTCTTTCAAATACTGCATTTGAAATACCATTTCTCAGGTAACCAGGTTGAGTTAAAGGATGCGAATGGCAGACTTCACTTCATAGTGATGGAAAAAGAAAACGGAATGCAGTGTGATTGCAGCTTCATTTTGAACTCCAGAGGAGAGGCTTTTAAGCTGTTTCCATTAACATATGTATATATGAGTATATATTTTGCATTTTGCTTGTCATTATTTTCCCTGTGGCAAGATTTTTGCAATAAATACATCTTCAGTGTGTTTCTGTGTTGTATTTTGCTGGAAAATGTAAGAAGTTTGTTCAGCTAAGTGAATTGTTAAGTGTTTCATTCAATGCAGCTCTTCCACACCCTATGAAAAGTGATGCTTTATTCCTTACTTACAGACCTGGTTCCTTGCACAGAGAAGCAGCCCTTCTGTGCTAAAATGTCTGTCAGTTAACATCTAACTCATTTTGAAGTTGCTGGATTTGAGCATTGCTGAAGCTGTGATTTCACAATGCTCATCTAATTATTGAGTCTGAAATTCCAAAGAGAAAAACAAATTTGGAAGCAGTCCATCGTGCATCCCAAAAATTTCAGGATGAAGTTTGAGGTAAGAGGGACTGCTGTGGAAACTAGATCAGTTCTTTTTTGCAGGATCTCTGCCAAGGCCCTTCATTTGTAGAGGAAGGCATAATATGTTTTATCTGTGTTGTCTCAATTTAAAAAAAATCGCAGTCCCTCATATGGAAAAGATGGATATGCAATATTTTCTTTCCATTCTCTTGGACTTTGTGGACGTCAGAAAACCCATTCATCATGGGCTGCATTTGCTATAAGGAACAACATTTTCCTCTTGCTTGCTGGATTAGCCCAAACAATTTTTACTTTTTTTCTTTTTCCCTCTTGAAAACATAGCTTCATACATTGCTTCTAGCCAGGAAACATTCTAGGATTCCATTTGGAAAGTTTTAAGCTTGGGGTAAATGGGGAATAGACAAACAAGTTAACTTGCTTGACGTCTTCTGCTAAAGTTGATGCACATAAATGTCTCAAGATTATTTTGGCTTGCCTGCAGAAGAGGGAAATACTAAGATCATAAATTCAGTACTGTTTTGTTTGTCCTGTCAGCCAGGGTTGCTGATTCAACTGATGGTTGCTAGTTAAGAGTTTGTGATTTTGGATTACTGGACTTCCTGCGTATCTGCCCCTGACTATAAGCAGGGTAGATTCTGACAGTGATATCGCCAATATAGAAAGTATGAACGTAGGACTAAAGTAATTTAGAAATCACTTTTTGTGTAAGACTGAGACTTTAGTAAGTAGGTGGGGGTTTTTCCCCCCAAAAGAAGTTAAATCAGAAGCAATTAAGTTTGATTGTAAAGCTTTAAATGTAGAATTTATCCTTCTGAGTTTGCCATTACATATTCATTTTAATATTTAAGTATCTTTATATTATTAGGGCAGGAACACAACTTTTAAGATCTTCAGATAATGAAAAAAGACTGGCTATCTATGTACTGTGTTTCTTTAATGTATTCCACAGAACACAACCATTAAACAGGTTTGAGTTTGAATTCAGCAGCCTTAAAAGTGTGGTAACTGCCTTTGAGCAGCCAAGTCTTTTGGTTTTCAGATTTTCTCCACAGGCTTTCAATAAGATTAGACCTGTACGAGACACCATAAGGGCAGGGGTCTTGAGATGATGCGGTCTTGAGATGATGCAGGTTTTGCCAAAGCACATGTGTGATGGTACCTCGGGTAGAAAATAGCAAGAATGCTAGAGCCAAAAATCAATATTAGTAAAAATTAATGTGTTTATTTAACTTTTAAGGTTTAATTAGGATGTGCTGTACTGAACTAGCATGAGGAAGGTTGGAAACTATAATATTATTTGCATCTAGGGGAGCAGGGAAATAGATCTTTTAGACCCACATTCCTCCTTTATGGATGATGTTGCAATTAACCCAGCAGTCTTTGAGGTTATTGTTAGTCTAATCTTTAAACCAAAAAAAATGTGAAAGTTATTCTGTGACAACATGATTGACAGTGATAAAACTTGAGAAGCTAGAGTTTGAACTTTCTGGCTTGCTTGCATCTGGATAAGGCATGGATTCTTTGGTGCTTTGGGAAATTCCCGGTGGCAGTCTTGGACTTTGTTAATACACATTCAAGAAATTAAGCACAAAGGATTTTGTTTCTTGTGTGCTAAATCCTACTTAGTAAACATTAGTATCTTTATGTTCTTAATGCTAAGATAATAGTAATCTTAGAAAAGCCTTTGTATCATACAAATATAACGTGTAATATATTTGTATTTGCTTTTCACTTACATGCAGGATTTTCTACTCTTTATCAAGTTCCAGAGCAATTTGAGACTGCTTGATTCTGCAGAAAATGATTCAGTTGAAGTGCACTTAATTTAATCTCCTCTATTTCACTGAGTATTTGATAAAAGATAGTTGAAAATGCTTCAACTTGTACTCAGAAAGTTGTAGTTAAATCAGACTTTGGTTTGCTCTTTTTTTCCTGCACCCTCTTAAAGGTCAGTGGATCTTACTTGTAATGTGAATTATGCTGGAAAGTAAGCCATTTATGGACTCAACTCAGAGCTGATGGAGCACTCAGTTAAATGTGCATCTAAAATGTAGTTGTTGCATTAATCTCTGTTTTACAGTGGGAACACTGAATGGGTAATACAAGGAAGGTATTGCTGGCTGCCAGGTGGCTAATATTTGATTCAATATCTGATGAATTCTAGATTTTCTTAACAAGTGTCTTCTAATTCATGTGTAGAAGTAACTCAGGTTGGGATTTGTTTTGCTGTGAATTCAATAGACAGTAGTTTGGTGGAAGGCAAACGGGTACTGGTTCTGACTTAACAGTTCTTGTCCCAGTCATTACCATCATCTTGGCAGTAAAAAGAGTGAAAAAAATAACTCTTGTCTTGCTTGCATGTCCACAGGTTTTTTTGTTTGTTTTGTTTTGCTTTGTTTTTCCTCAGTGCTTCTTTACTAACTAATTCAGCGTAGGTTGTTCTGTATTTTTCGTGCAGAAGGTAATACTAGAAATACTAACCTTCAACAGAACAAATTTCTTCCCTTTTGTTCACCACCAGTTTTGTTAGGAAGTAAAGTTGCTTCACTCTTGTGTAACAAAGTGGTGATAATTTTACAAAAGACTGTTCTTTAAAGCTATTCAGGAAAACAAAATGTCTCTCCAAAAAAGAAAGATGTCGTTTGAGCAGAACAGTCAAAGATTAACAAAGTTTGAAGGAGCTAGATGGGGGAAAGAAAAAAACTTTCAAGCATATAATGACTGTAATTAAATCTACTATTTTGTAGTTTAAATGAAATCTAGGTTTTTTGCCAGTTGAGGTGAAACATATTCTTCTCCAAATAGGAAAAAAACCCCAAAACAACAACAGCAAAACCACCCCATCAGCAATTTTCTTTTCACAGACTCCCAACAGATTACGTGGCCGCCAGTGGGGTGGTAGGTGGAATGCATGGAACTAGTTACCCTTGGAGTGCTAGCTGGATTTTGGAAAGTAATAGCTATACACACCACCACACACCCAGGCCACAGTAGTTTATTGCACTGTAATAAAAAGATATAAATTAGACTTCAGTGTTCAGAAGATACACGGTGACATGTTTTCGAAACTAAATTAGATGAAAATCACTTAGGTCTTTGCAGCTCCCACTGAAATTTTCTGTGTTAGGTGACATGAATCAGTCCTGTTGAATAAGTCTGGTGCAATACAGTGTAAGTATTGTGAGAAATACAGCTTTCTTTTATAGTAATTTTGATGTTTTAGTATATGGGGAAGGCAGGAAGCAGAGAGGCAAATTCTGCAGTCTTTTTAGATGCATATTACTAGAAAAGTGTGAAGTGAATGGCAAAAGATAGGCTTTTCTCTGTATTAGAACTGGAACCTGATTAATTGGCTGGCTGCATTTTGGTAGTAGTCTTTTTTGTAGTAGTAGTCTCATTTGCAATAGTCTTTTTTGTTGTTGTTTTTCTGACAGTTACTGCATAGTCTACAAGGAGCTGGTTTTAACAAGTACAGAAAAATGGTTTTGTGTATCATAACAGGCTTTAGGGAAAAAAACAATCTTAGTTTCAATTCAGAGGTGATTATTGATCTGTATTGACTAATTATAAATTTATTTCTCTTTAAGCGATTTTATACTGGAATATTTTGTCTTTTTCATGATGTTCAGGCAATATATTAATAATGCAACTCTTCAGCTTCATTTACAAGGAAGCAGTGTAGGCTGTTCTGGAAAGCTGCTGTTAAGTCAGGAAAAGCAGACATTTCACTCTGCTTAATATCTGTTTTGTCACAAATGTTAAAAAAGCTATAAAAAAAGTCTGATAGCAAGTTTAAATATTGTTTCAGCTCTCCAGTAGTATTCCTGAGGAACACTTAGCAGAATGGGAGGGCTGGGAACTGCTACCATCTCACTAATTTGTTCTGTGCTGGAAAACTTCATAAAAAACTAGATTATTAAGTTGAAAACAAAGGCATTTGGTACATTTTTGATTATGTTTTGAAGACCTTCATAACAGGGCAAATGTTTTATACCTGATAAACAATTAGTCCTTAGGGTAAGGTGGATACAAGCATCTGTCCCTCAGTGGGCCCTTCCCTGCAATGTCTGCCTGGGTTTAATTTGTATGTGCTTTTTATGTGGAATAGGGAGGGCTTTTGCAAGACTCATCTTCTCCCTCAAGTTCTCTGGTGATAAAGGTAGCATTTCAGTATGTCAAGCTTGGAGCTGCCCACTGACTGCTCATAAAGCTTGAGAGGCTCCTGCGTTCTCCTCTCAGAGCAATATTGCTTCAGGAGATAATGGCTTTGCTGAAGATAACTGTGAACAGAGGCAAGGTTGCTCTAGTGATCTGGCTCCAAATGAATGAATGTAGCCTGTACTGAGGAGTTTCTTCTGCCATACGCTTTGGGTATAATGCATTGTTTTGGAAGGTTCTGAGGATCCAAATTGCCTGGGGTACTCACAGCCCTGAGATGCATTTCTTTTTACCTATTCCCTCAAAAATTCCACATGGAATAGATGTTTCTGGTGGTTGTGTGCTTTTGGAGGTTTGTGCTTGTATTTGTATTGATCAAGAGTTAGTGTAGTTTAGAAGTCTTGCAGCCATTCAGTGTGTGTGCTAGATATGATCCTTGACGCTTTTGGGAGCATGTGGATTAGTGTCCATTACCTTTCGAATTCAGATGGAATTTTGTGTAAAGCGGAGAGACTTTTAAGACACATACTCCCCCAAACTTTTACAAAACTAGTTTGATTTCTTAGGGCAGCACTGTGAGAAGTGACCAATTGTTCACATCAGTGCAGTGTAATGTTACCTGTCAGCAAACCTGGAGAAGCATTTTTACTTTTTCAGCTGTGTGTGATGTGGATTTTTTTGTGTGAAAAGGAAGTCCAAGTTAGTATATCCTTTGGTACTTCTTTCTAGTTCTGTATGGCTTTAAAAGTCTGTAATCTTTAAAGTTTTCACTTGTGTGCATGCAAACACAGGCTGGTGAGTATTTAAGATCATTTCAAGTTCTGTAATCGTAATTCACTCTTTTATTAGTAAACATGTAAGAGTGTGTAACAAGGGTGTCAGCAGTCTGTCTTGATACCACCATGGTGTGTATTATTTCCTTGACAGATTGTCTGTTAAATACAAAACATATCAGAGAGTTTTGTTTAGAATCATTGTGCGTAGATAGGTGTTATAAATACTTCACGTCTGTGTGCCGTCTCTGTCCTCCTTACATGTACTAATGCTTTCTCTGCAAGTGGTGCAGGGTAACAAGTTAGAAATCACTTCAGGAAGTGTAATGACTGTAATTTTTGCAATTACTTTTAATGGTGTGGAGCTGAATTTATTTAAAAAACCCTCCACAAACCCAGAAAACCTTTTGATATAGGAAATTTGTACAGCACATTGCTCGGTTTGGGATACCTCTGCAGATTGTGAAGGCTCTTCCTTTTGTTACGCTGGTCCCCAGAGTAACTGTTGCCTTGGTCACAACACATGCAGAGAAGTGGTACTGGCTGTGCAAATCTTTCAGGTCACCTTTCAGGTCACTAAGGCATAGATTTTGACTCTGCCTCCCACAGGTTGAGCTTACAACCAGGGGTTTTGAAGGTGTGCTGCATCAGAAATTTGCCTTTAAAACAGAATGGAAGAGGAGACAGTTCCAAACCCCTAAATATTCCTACATTTTGAATGCCTTGGAAATTACCAGTTTTTACACTGATATTGTTACTCCATTTGATTTTAGAGGCCAGCAGTAGACCAGAGGTCTTGAAGATGGTAGTGTTGTGCACCCAAAATCTTTTTGTTTTGTTTCCCACTGCTTGGTTAGGCTATAAAATGTTCTTTCTTTATAAAGTGTTCTTTTCCCCGAGCATCTCTGACCTTCCTGCAGACTCTCTTGGAATAGTGGGAGATCCACATGAAGCAAGAACTAGTGAATTCTCTGTCCTTGTACCCCATCATTTGATTCATGAAATGTGCCTTTTATCTTCAGGCCTCTATTAGATACTTAGTGCAAGCCCATTGCTCAGCGTGAGAAGTAACTGTGCTCTTGGAAAGATGCTGCTTTGATTTGCAAATAGCAGGAACTAGACCCTTGAATCTATTTGAAAGAAACAACCCCATGTTCCACTTCAGTCAGAATTGTTTTCCTTGGGTCAGGATTATACACTGAAATGAAGTACTGCATCTTAACAGAACAGAACAATGCAGCACTCTCTGAGAGAGAAAAGCCAAGCAGCACGACATGGATTGCAGATGCTGGATGGCTTTTTGGTGCTAGGTTGTGATTATGGCATGCTTCTCCAAGTCCTGCTTTCTTTCATTACTGTAATATATAATAATGTAGCAGGTCAGCTATATTAGTTAGATCAGTAATGTCAGTATAGTGGTATATCACACAGGTAAAGTCCTGTTTCTTGCTAAGGTAATTTAATAAAAAAATTCTGATGAACCTTACAGGTAAGCTTGTCTCTTGATAATACAGTGAGTGAGTGGTCTTGAGAGATTAAGAACCAAGATTAAGATTGAGAAATGTGTAGGCTGTGTCTTGTCATTTGCAATCCACTGGTGAATGGATCTGGTTTTATATTTCTCTGATATATAGCATTCAAGGCCTCTCCTCTGGCTAATGGTGCTTACTTTCATGTATAAGCAGAAATCTAAGAGACTTGAGTTATTTTCTAGAGCACTTGAATCCTGTTTGTCACTTTTGGCTTTTTATGGCTCCTTTTGTGAAAAATATCTTAATTTTATTTGTCCAAACATTCATTATTAGTACTAACTTCTGTTGGTATTAATACTGCCATGCTGCAGCAATAACTTGCACAGCTGTCCCTCTGTTCTTCTCCCCCCTTAATCTTGTAGCCATACCTTCCTTTCAGGCTAGATGAAACTTGAGTTTAAGGAGGAGTAAAAGTTCTTTCCTCTGGGAAGGTGCACTAATACTCTTTTACTTCTTCCTGGAGGAGAAAAGTTTCCTCAGCTTGTCTTGAAAAGTTAACTGTTCAGTGTGAAAAATAGAATTCAGACTTCTTAGGACCAGAGAAAAGTTATTCATGCAGTAGTGCAATGTTGCCATCAAAATTCCTGACAGATAAAGCCATTTTTATGTCTAGGGAACGACTGAATGTCAAATGTGGAAGTGGCCTTCATAGCCAAAGGCATGAATTTAGTTTCCCTGATGTCTGCATCTGCGTAGGCTGGAGCATCACATTTCCTTTCCTTCAGTCTGATCCAGGGCTTTAGATTTATCTGTGGAAAAATATTTTGGTCTTGGTCAAGGTAGGGGAAGATGGCATTGTGCTAAGGTCTCTCAGCCACAGCAGTTCACTGGGTAAGGTGAGCTGTGGCTGATTGAAATTTTTTTTGATCTTGGTTTGAAATAATAGTGACCTGTTCTGCATTAAGGGATTTGAGACCGAAGATGTGACTGAAAGTCCCTGATGCCACCTTGCCATTAGCAAATGAGAGAGTCCCATTTTCCTGATGTCTCTCTGGTAACTGTGCTCCTTTAATGGCTTTTTTTTTTTTTTTTGGGAAGTGTGCTGGGAATCCTGTTATACTGTGCTAGTCTTCCTAGAGGCATCACACAGAGTCACCAGGACCAACACACGATGATGCATGACAGAACTGAGCACCCCAGTGCTGAGGTCTTTATGCATGTTCTGCATGTTTAGTCACTGGCAAGTGAAAATTGAATTGCTTTTACACAACAGATCTGGGAATAAAGCACAGGTGTCTGATTCTCTCACTGCTTCATTAAGCTGGTTTTTTTTAAACTCCAATGATCTGCTTAAGAACAGGATGTTGCAGAGAGTATGAGCAAAATGGTAAATTTAGACAGATTTATTTTTATCTAACGTTTATTAAGCAGCAATTGAGATTTGAGGGAAGATATGGTTTACAAAAGATGTAAAAGCATCTATAATAAATAAAAGGAGGATTTGGGTTAAATATCCTTTTAAATACAGCACTAGAAGCTTTTACTGAGGGCTTTGAAACTATTGCTGCCATATATACCCAGAAAAAAAAAAAAAAACCAGTTAAAAAAAAAAGAGTGCCTATCAAACTACATAATCTTCCAATCAACAAAAATTTGCCTTTTAAAAATGTTCATTTGCTTTTCTTACAAATTCTGCATGTGTTCCTTTTAAAATAAAAACAACTTTTTGCAGAAGTCCAGGTTAATTGATGGAAATAAATGTGTTTTGCTGATGAGTCCGAGGCAGAAATTCCGTGTAGACATTCCATGATACAAGTGCTGGTAGAGGCAAGCCATGAAAACCAAACAAAAATATCAGGGCTGATTTGCAGCCACATTACTTGAGATTAATGCCAGTGTCACTGGGGTTTGGTTTGGTTTGGTTTTATTTTGACATCGTGAACAGGCTGAGCCGAGTTTCAAAGCTCAGTGTGATCCGTTAAAGTTGGATTAGAAAGGACATTTGTTTAATGGCATTACAGCAGCATAGCACAGTGATGAATGTGGTCCATAATCTTTAGTATTGATCTATGTGAACTCTAATAACAGCACAGGAAAATTAGTCCTTTGAGCATGTTGGAAGAGGAACAAGTTGTAAATGAAACTATTCGTAACAGTCTCATGGAAGACTTTCAGTTCTTTTCATCAGGAGGGAAAGGCACCATTGCTTACAGGGCCTGTGGAGAGCTGACTTTGCCTTCTGCTCATGTCCCTTCTATAAACAAAACACTGAATTCCCCTGTTAAATGTTCTGGTTTGAACTGGGGTATTAGTTTGGACTGGCAAGCTGTATCTCTGATACCAGGCGAGAAGAAACAAATTGTACTGAGCATGTGCTGAGTGCAGTTCCATCCAGGAGAAACCAGCCATTTCTACTCTTCGAGTATAGTGAAGACTGAGGTGGGGGGTTTGTTTGTTTAAAATATGACTCTGCATAACATGAAGTGTATGTCCCTAAATCCTAATGCAGACAAAGCCAAACCACGCTGTGAGGACTGTTGGTATCTAGACAATTAACTGCATAGGGAAAAAAAAAATTAGTGCCTTTCTATGTTGTTTTTCCAGGTATATTACCTGACCCCTAAATAAGAAAGGGCTTTTATTGGATGAATAATAGGTGTAGCCTAGCACAAATTAGTTTTATTATATAATCAGGTGCAGATATTTTTTTTATGCCTGTGTTTCCTGTTTATTGATTATGCCTGTACAAGCAAAATTCAGTTTTAGTGGAATTCTGAAATGATGTTTTTCACACTAGCATGTGCAGAGCTTGGGCCAGTTCCTTGTATACCATAAACCAGTGTGAGTCAGTAGAGATTCACTCATCCAGAAGTATGCTGATTTTAAACTTCTGTCAAAGGCAAGAATGCTACTGAAACACGCAAAGCTCTCTGAGATTAAAAAAAAAAATCCAAAAATTCAAACAAAACCTGAAACAAACAAAACACCCACATATCAACTGCTGTTTCCATCTTCTTCTTAAGGTTAATTTGGCTCCAGCTACACATGGTCATTACACATAGTTATTTTTGTAAGTCTTATTCCTTAGACTTGTCTGACTGATTTATGAGGAGCTGGTGTATATCTGCTACTTACTGCATGCCTCATGATCAACAAAATAATAAACCAGGTTAACACTTACAGGTCAGCATAAATTTTTGATTTAGTTCACAGGGCATAGTTCAGACAATAATGCTTCAAATCTTTTTTACATCCTGATATTTATTGACTTAAGTAAGGTGTTTGAATTTTTTATTTGTTTGTTTTTCCAAAAGTTTGCTTTAAAAAAAAAAATTAAAATAAAATAAAACTTACGTGATTCAAGGATGCTACTTGCAAGTCCTTTGGTCAGCATTCAACAGCTTAGAACCTGAAAGAGACAGGCAGTAGTAAAGTACCTTGGTCTGTTAGCATCCCTACCCCCTTGTCTTTGTTCGGTAGGCTGAATGTTCTTTGGGAAAGTTATCAATTGCTAGGTGCCAAATAGCCCTAAATTTGAAATGTAAGATGTATTTTTTAAACAATTACTTAGTAGTGCTAGCAGGAATTTTCAGTTCCTCTGCCCAGTGAACTTTCTTGTAGCAGCAAGAGGTGTGCTGGTGTTTCTTGTTCCAGGAATCAGCTTTGCAGGCTGACATTTAAGCAGAGCAATTTCTGTAATGTGGCATTTAAGGAGTGGTAGGAAACAGAGTATCTCCATATAGAGGCTGCTTTACCTGCACTTGCTCATCTCTTCTACTTTTAGGAGTTCAAAGCCAGGCTGGGTGGGGCTCTGAGCAGCCTGGTCTAGTGGAAGGTGTCCCTGCCCGTGGCAGAGGTGTTGGAATGCTGTTTAAGGATGCTGTTTAAGGTCCTTTCCAATTCAAACCATTCTATGAGTCTATGACTTGTTTTAAGAAATTTGTGTGACAAGGGCCAGACTCTGCAGTGGTCAATTTTTGGAAGCTAGATGTTGATTGTATTTAAACCTTGCCCTGGTGGAACAGCTTTGGAAAGGAAATGGTGTTTGCTTCCCTGCCCTTTTGCATGTTGTTGGAAACTTTGAGTTAGTCCTCAAAGCTAAGCTGATTTCTGACCAGAAGTGGTAAAGGTACCTCATTATGCTCGGAAGGTTGGAGAGGGAATTCAGTTTGTAGGTGAGGAATTATTTGCAGTCCCCTTTTAGCTACCTTTGTCACATAAGAGACTGAAATTTGGTAGTGTCAACTGACTAAAGTTGCACCAGAAAATCAGAAGAAAATGGTGCCATAAATGTGGATTGATACCTGAAGGTTTTCCAGGTCTAAAAGAGATTGATTGGGTTTTTTTCCCAGTAGATTGAAATAATTTGACATGCAATCACTTCCTAATTGCCTCCAATTAGGAACAATAGTGAAGCTTTACTGTAGAAAAGAAATTATCCATCACTCAAGTATTTTGGGAAATGGAGGACTGTGCCTAATTCCTTATCTAAGTCTTGGAAGACCTTTGGTATTTTCCATTGTTATAGGGTTCTTTTTCCCCTGACTCTTTTGTCCAAATGAATTCCTATAAAGGAATTTAAGCTCTGGGTAATTATTGTTCTCTGTTCCAAAAGCTAATAAAAACAAAGCTCAACAGAATTCAGTTCGAGGTCTATGGAAAAACTTGGGTGTAACAAAGTAGAAAAACAAACTTTTCTGATGAGGCCAGGAAGCTATGATCACATTTTCCAATTTTTACTGTATGTGTTGGTCCTAACTGGGAATGTTTCCTGTTGAACTGAATTTTTCCTCTCTACTTTATTTTGTAGTTGGTTTTTATCCATGAACTGTGGACAGGAGTGGATCGTAAATGTCAAAGATACTTGCATAGGAACTCAAACACAAGGAAAGAATACTCTTTTGTAATATTTTATAGGGATGTGTGTTGTTTGTGCTCTTTAAGACTGGTAGGATTTGTTTGTTTATTCCAGTAGTTGGCCAAAAGATATTCTGGGAATGCTGCCAGTATATAACCACATACAGTACAATTTGATATTTCATACAGACCCATTTCTTTGAATTAGGAGGCTTTTCTTTCATGCAATTCTTTTAAAGTGTACTTCCTTCCCTTCCCCTTTTCAACCTGTACCTCTTCCTAGATTCTCAGGGTTCCTGTGCTCTCTGATGTGTCTGTTGCCTGTAAGTGTTCTGGAAAAGTTCTGATGTCTTTTTCTTCCCCAGACTTTTTCTGAGAAACTCAAAAACATTTTTATTGCTAATTGTTTGATAATGATTGAAAAGTAGAGTTAGATTTGGCTTGTTACAGAAATATACACATTTATCTATGTTGCTGATACCAATGCTACAATTTATTATAAAAGTGTTCACAGTGTTTGAGATGGGTACATGTCAATCAATTCACCAGTGAAGAGTCAAACCACCAAGGGAATCTTGTGTGTTTATCCAGGCCTTGGTGGTTTTTATTTCTATTCTTCATTTGAGCCCAGAGTAAGAATAATAGGGCCCTGCTCTAACCCCTTGGAAGAACCTCTTTGTGTAAATTCTTCTTTAGGGTTTTTAAAGCTTGCTGTGTTGAATATAAAGAAAATCAAATCCTGTAGTAGTGGGTGTTGTTTTCAATGGAATTTTTTTTTTTTTTTGAGATGACTGAAGGTGACATAGCTACTTACGGTTGTTCTTTCCAAGTATAATTTGACCTGAGTTTATGAGGCGATTGGTTATGCTCTTTTAAAGAGTTGAAGAAAAATGTTGCTGTATACTTTTCTTATTGTTAGGTACTGTATTCTGGAGGAGGCAAGTAATGCCATGAAAAGACCATAGCAGTTCCTGAAGTGGTGGGAAGTTGTAGTACTGTAGCCTTTCATCTTGTAAGAACAGTCACCTGGCATCCAGCCAGGGGCAACCCATCACACTTGAGCTTGGTAATTAGACAGAAATGACAGGATTTCATCCCCTGTAGTTCCAAGTTAATGGTGACTTTTATTGTCCTTCCTCTTTGCAGTGCCACTCATGTGTTTGCAAAAAGATCCCTGTATGTTCATTAAAATGGCAGAGGCAGTTGAGAGGAGCTCATCTGTCAAAAACTTATCCATATGATTGAGAGGTACCAACATAGCTTCTGGCACAATGTGCAAGTCCCAGCTTCCCAGCTGGTCAGTGGCAGCCTTCTGTGAAGTAACAAGGTGCACAGGGATGAGACTTCATCCTTCCCTTGTGTGTGTGCTTGTAGTGTGCTTGAATGGGTTGTCTTAGAGTGAGACATTTCACTGGAGGAGTGAAGGGGGGAGTGAAGCCTACTGATTAGGAGGCCACGGCCCTAGTGTCTGGAAACAGCTTGGCAATACATTGGGATCAGTATATGGTTGACGCAGCCCTTTTACAAACACCTTCCTAGCATAGCTTCTGTCCAGATAGGCAGGTGAGTTTCTCTGAGGCAATTGTCTTTGCTGTTATGTTCCCCAGTTGTGATTGAAGTGTCACAATATATTAAAAATAGTCATTGGAACTGGGATATTTGATGAAGTGTCTTTTGTTACTTAAAAAATTTTTTTAGCTTGAGCTTTTGTACATCAAAAAGTAGTGCTAGCAAGGCTCATCTCAGTCTTGTGAGAAGCGGTTTCCTTGCCAACCTGTAGTACCTTCTGTTTTTTCTAGGCCACAGGTGTTACTGCCTCTTGTCAAGTGGCCTGTTTTCCACGTTGTCAGCCGAGATGTCTGTGAAAGGAACTCCTTTCTCTTTTCTCTCTAAATTTGGTACATGTGGGCTTTATTGAGGAATGAGTCTCCTGTCTGCTCCCAGTTCGGTTCACATACAGGTGCTGTTACTCAAAGGTGTCTTCATGCAACATTCTTTTTGGTGGACTCTGTCTTTATGCAGCATTGACTGGCTTGCCCAGTGAAAACCTCAGCTTTCTGTGAAGCAAAGTGCCTTGCTCATGAGTGGTGTTAATTTAATTACGTCTTTTAGCAAATAGGGTTGTGAGCGCTTCTTATTACACTGCAAGAACTTGTTGGCAATGAAGAAAAATTCATGCTAAATTTCTATAGGAATCCTCATAGCTCTTCTTATTTTATACTGTAGATTTATTTTCCAGATTCTAATTTCCAATGCTTTCACCATCTGGTGAGCAGCAGATTTAGTAAAAACAGTCCTCAAATACGTCATGTCTTAAAATAGCAGGTGAAAGCTTGATCTTTTAGAGAGAGATTGCCAATTCCAGTGCCTGTTCTAATAACAGTAGCTAATGTAAAATGAAACCTGATAGTTTTTGTTAGAAAACATCAGAACATGTGTTCCACTTTTATCTCCACTGAGATGATTTTGGTTTGGCCGTTTTGCTGTTGAATAAATAGTTGGATTTTTTTTTTTTATCAGGTGTAGACATATTTTCCTGCCAAGTACATAAAAAGCAAATAAGAACTTGAACATGTTACAAATGCTGTAGTACAAAATTTTATATTGAAAATGAATTTTGTCTTCTGAATAACTCAGCCTTCTGTATGGTACTCCTAAAAAGTACCTGCTAAGGAAATAATGTGCAGGTTAAAAAAGAGATCCCGGTGATTCAGTGTGTTTGAATGGTCGAATCTGTCTCCAGAAAACTTGTGTATGGAGATGAAAGCATTGTCCATGTGGTGCCTGAGGAAATCTGTGGAGAGGGGATGTTTGTCACATGAGAACTCCATGTCCTCCATGGGCAAGCATCTTTGGCAGTGCCCTTTCCTTTTTCCACCACTTTGGTGAGCTCTGCACTGCCTGGGGGATTTCACTCTGTTCCCCTTAGCAGCTGTGGATGACAGTGACTCATCCTCTTGTTTCTGCCTGTCACCTGAACTAAGTAGAGTTCTTGAAAACAAAAAATTCATCATTCCTTCCCCTTAGGTTCATAGAAACCTTGTAAACCAGAAGTTCATAGGCAACTGTGCAGGAATTAGGTAATGTTAAACTAATGTCTTTAGGTCGAAAAGTTGATCTCTGTCTGCTTCTTTGTGTTGCAGCATAGTTTTGTCAGACCCAGTGTGGTGCAGAAATGCAGAACTCTGATTAAATAGTAAAAGCACCCAGTATGGATGTTATTGTTCAGCAGTATTGCTCAAGATTATGCTATGTGTTCAAACACATTATAAAATGGGTGTAGATTTTCAAAGTCAGACTGCAGAACCTGTTAGTTAAATATTAAAAATGTTCCTATCTTTAAAAAACACAGCGTTGTTGGAGTTTGAGATGATTTTTATCATAGTTTTAGGAAATTTTTATGCATACTGAATCTGAAGGTTATGAAGAAGTAGATGTAAAAAACCCAAAGCTGAAGAGTGACCTTTTAATTTTTTTTTTGCACTTTGCATAAGTGTCATGACAAAGTGTCAATGTGTTTAATAACTTGTGCTCTGGGCATTGCTATAGCGCATGTGTTTCTCAAAATGGAGAATTGCAAACTGCCATCAGACAAATGCAGTACATTGGGTTATTGAGATGTTAGCAGTTATTGGTGTGTTTTCCTTACAAATAAAAAGGAAAACATTTATTTATCATAAAAGTATGGTGTGCTATAAACATAGTTATGTACAGCCATACAGCATAAGTTATATAAAATTACAAGACAAGCATTACAGAGGGAGATAATTTGCAGGGAACTTGAATATTGATGAAAGAGTTTTTCTTATGGGAAGCCTCCTCTGAGAGTATTAATTTAGTGTACAGCTTCATTTTAAAATGAATAATATATAAACAAAATAATGCTTGCTTTGCCACATGCTTGTATTTTATTTGTGTGTGCACACATAGTCCACTCTAATTAAGCAGAGCTCTTTATGGTTTATTTATTTGTTCCAGACAGGCTGCTTAATATTTGAGAGAAACAGTAATGGTGTCTGACCTTTGCAGTGGCTGTGTGTTAACGATAAGATGGGTTTTGCAGGAGCCTGCAAGAACAGTAAAAGAACAGGTTGATCTTTTCCTCCATTTGCTGGAACATGCTCAAGAGACCTGAAAGCACAAGTGGAAAAAACCCCCACTAATAAGTGGTTAGAGTATTTTCTTGTGTTTTCAGATCTCAGGAGGATGTTACTGACAGGCTGAGGTTTAAAAGGGTTGAAAACCTTGTTTCTTTGCATTTGGTTGTGGTCCGTGTTTTATTACCAAACCACCAGGGTCCTATTTCACATGGTGAATAGTTGTTTATTTGTTTTTTATGCCAATATAAGGAAATAAATGTAAGTGAACACTTGTCCCGGTTTTAAGATTTACAAAGTATGATTAGGCATGCATGAGTCTTATGTGGTGGTCTTGTAGTGAGATTTGTCACTAAACTTCTAAAAATACATCTTCTATGTATATGCACATTTTATTGCCTCTCCCCTTTTTATGGCCTTTGCTTAACACAGATTCTTACCTATTTTTACAAAAACGTCCCCTGGGCCTGTGCCCTGGCGAGGAACTCGGTGCTGGCAGTTCAGTCCCCACTCCTTCCTCTTCCTGCCTCTCCCTGGTGGCCTCCTCTCCAGCTCCATGCTCTTCCTCATTGTGTATTCTGTGTGCACAGTTGGTGTCTGATGAGATTCTAGGGTTTCTTTATGATAACAGTCAAGTTTATTGCATTTATTGTTATTTATTTATATCTGTTGATACCATAGGTTTAAAAAAGCAGAAAAAGAAAAAAGGAGTGGAGAAACAGATGGATACCTGTGTATTCAGATGGTAATATTGCTCTCTGTAAAGCAATGGAAGTTAAATGTTTGTTGTATTTATAAAAGGATTTTGGTTGATGCAGGCATTTGTGGGTGTTACCAGTAAAAATAATGTTTAACTGACTTCTGCATGAACATGACCATTTCTTACGTTGTTCTTCTGTGGAAGCTCTGTGTATGTGTACATTCAAAGTTAATATTCTCATAATGGAAGATGCAATTTGTGGTCTATTCAGTCACTCATGTTTTTACTAATTAATCATGAATCATCTGCTGTTAGAACAGTATCTTTTTTTCTTTAATTAGGTACTGGTACATCTTTGTTAGAGCTCTGCCTGCAGAACTCTTACAGCGCTGCAGCATATGTCGTATTTTTTTCTATATCAGCAGGTTTTACGTCATAGCTTTTGTTTGCTATTGTCATTGCATCTGTGTTTTGCTGTCTTTATAAATACAAAAATGTCCTTTCAGCATACATACCTCAACGTAATGGTGCACTGCATAGGTGTGTGCGTTATCATACATTTAGGGAGGAACAGTGGCTGTTGTCTTGCTAATGGTATATGCTTCTTCCAGCCAAAGTGATTGCAGATATGTACCAACTTTTCCCTTTCCTCCTTCCTCCATGCTGGAAATGCAGGATCATTAGGACTAGGTACCCTTCCACAGTTTTGTTTTTGTAAAAAGAGGATTGGAGAACTGCTGAGTTATCATTCACCTTCCATTTTTTAGAAAATATTATTCTTTTTCTATGTTGCATAATAAAATGGTTTTTTCATAAATTTTCACCTTCTCCCCTTTTTGCCCCATGTTGAAGTCTGAGAGCAGTCAGGCTTCAGTGTATTCTAGACACCCACATTCATTAGTCCCCACAGATTATTTCAGTGAATGGACTGCTGGAGCAGCAAAAAGGCAAAACCCAAAGATTGGGGGTGGGGGAAAAGGCATTTTCTGAAGCTGTTTGTGTTAAAAATGTCAGTGGAAAATAACTGCATAAAGTGAAATGTTTTATTTTCTGCTGTTACTTCTGGTAGTGTAATAGAAGAGTGCTTGGTCTGAACTTTAATTAATGAGTGTGAGTTATGGGGTTTTGAAGTCTGCTGATGGTGAAATTAGAAGAAAATTGAAGCTAACGGATATATTGATCTTCTGTGTTAAGGTTTCGTGTCTTGTGATGGGGCAGAGCTGCCAGTGAGACATTCCACAGGGTACAAGGCCCTTTGGCAGGGACAGGGTTGCACTGCAGATGTGGCCAGCTGAGACCTGCCCTGCAGGCACCTCCTCTCCCTGCTTGGAGCTCCAGAACAACCTGACCCTCTTGCAGCTGTGGCAGGGATCAGGATAATTACCCTGTGGCTGGCGAGGCAGGCGCTGCCTAATGCCACTCCGACTGAGCTGCGAGGGAAAGGGGGTTAAGCTGGGATAATGTTCCAGCCTCATCCTGGCAACTGACAGCATCACCTCCAAGCCTTCTCGCTCCAGCTGGCTCCAGAAGAGCAGGAACATACAAGTTCATGCCTCTGACCTTACGTGAGGACAGTATGCAGCTTGCTGGTTGCTGCCATGTTGCCAGGGCAACCTTCATATTTATTCATTTTTTTCCAACTGATACATCCTCTGCCCTGTCTTTGCTGGAGTTGTCCATTCGGCACTGAGGTGCGCTTTGGTGGGCTTCAGATGTATCTTGTGTAGCAAACTATTACTTCTACAGGGAAAACATCTTACATCCTCCTGCCCAAAGTCATTAGAGAGATCTCTGTCTTGGATTTTAGAATGTCAGTTGGAGTGTATCTATGCATGTCCACGCACAGGTATTAAATATTTGCACTTGCATGTGCATGTTATGCTGTTAATAGATAACATCTCTCAGTGTTCTCTAGTTCTACCAGAGCAGTTTAGAGTCGGTTCCCTCCTTTCCCCAATACTCCCGTGCCTTTTGGGGGACTTGTTTGAATGTATCTACCTGTAATTATGGCTTAAATACTCCTCTCAATTTTTTTATAAGCATGAATTACTTCTTGCATGTGTGAATAATATATCTTGCAGAATACATGCACTTTAATGGTATCTTTGGGAATCTATATACAATTTAAACCACAAATTGTAAGAGGCAGTAGAAAATCTATGTTAACATTGTTTTGCAGTAGAGATATGTTTTGAAATGTGCCAGTAATGGAAGCTTTGCTGTAAAGAGTGACCACGTGTTTTGTTTTTTTCCCACCTAGCTGTCCCATTTCCTCCAAGTCACCGTCTCACAGCCAAGGAAGTGTTTGATAATGATGGAAAACCTCGTGTGGATATCTTAAAGGCACACCTTATGAAGGAAGGGAGACTGGAAGAGAGTGTTGCTTTGAGAATAATAACAGAGGGAGCTTCGATTCTCCGCCAGGAAAAAAATTTGCTGGACATAGATGCACCTGTCACAGGTTAGTGTGGAGTTACGGTGATGGAGAGGTGTGGTTGCTGGCTGGGACATGTTCAGTAATGCGTTAGTGTATGTGGCTTCCTAAGGCACTCAAAGGCAGCTGAAAATCAGTTGTTCTCTCCAATACTTGATTCGCTCTTTGTCTGCTACCACTGGATAATGGAGGCCATCAAGCAGCTTGTAATCTAGTGGAAAGAATTACATCTGCTGAGTCCTTTCTGTTTCTAAGGCAGAGAACATGTTTAGTCTTTAGGAGAAAATAAGAACTACTTTCTGAAACTTGAAGTTACCTGGCCTTTTCCACCAGGTATTAATTCTGTAATTTTATGGATGTTATTTATCATAGTAGGACTGTTCAGACATACAGACAGCATTGGGCTCTGGATGTCATGAAGTTCAACAAGGCCAACTGTAAGGACCTGTATGTGGCTTGGGGTAATCCCATGCACAAATAAAGGCTGGGCAGAAAATGGACTGAGAGCAGAGGTGATGAGAAGGACTTGGGGATGTTGGTGGATGAGAACCTCAACACGTCTTGGCAATATACACTTGCAGCCCAGAAAGCCATCTGTGTTCTGGGCTGCATCAAAAGCAGGGTGGGCAGCAGAGCAAGGAAAGGGATTCTGCCCCTCTGCAGAGGGAGACCCCCATCTGGAGTGCTGTATCCAGCTCTGGAGCTCCCGACATATGGAGCACAGGAACCTGTTGGAGCAAGTCTGGAGGAGGTCCACGAAGATGCTCAGGGTGTTGGAGCACTTCTCTGCAGAGAGGAGAGGCTGAGAGAGCTGGGGCTGTTCCACCTGGAGAAGCAAAGGCCTCGGTAAGACCGTACAGCACCTTCCAGTACCTGAAAGGGGCCTAAAGGAAAGCGAAAGAGGGAATTCTTACAAAAGCATGCAGTGACAAGAATGTCCTCAAACTGATAGATGGCGGGTTTAGATTAGATATTAGGAAGAAATTCTTTACCATGAGGGTGGTGAGGCACAGGTTGCCCAGAGAAGTTGTGGATGCCCCATCCTGGGAAGTGTTCAAGGCCAGGCTGGATGGGGCTTTGAGCAACATGGTCCAGTGGGACTTGCCCTCCCATGGTAGGGGGATTGGAACTAGATTATATTTAAGGTTTCTTCCAACCCAAACCATTCTGTGATTGTGAGGGAATGATGGTGTCAGATTAAGTGGAAATTTTAATTAGATGTTAAGGAAAATAAAAAGTGCAGAAAAAAATTAGCAGAATCCCAGTTTGTATTGCCTGGGGGATTAATGAAGTGTGCCGGTTGCAGAACCCATCCTGCCCTTGACTATCAAACACTATCACCCATTCATTAATCCTCAGGAAATGCCTTCTAGTTCAATTTCCTTCTCTAATTGTCTCCTGCCTCCACCTGCATTCTGAAGGTATGAATGCATTTGCTTGATCTAATGTGCCTCCTCCCATATTTTGTTGTTGCTATTGGATATGAATGCATTTTTGACAACTAATTGCTCTGTGGCATAGAAAGTCAGCTGGGGGGTAAAAGATATTTAATTCCAGCCAGTTGAAACTATGAAGCCAAAGTATAAAACTTGGTTTAAGAAGCTAGGTCCTTTTGTTACTTTTGCTTCTTGAGAGCCCTGATAAAATTACAAGAAATAGTCATTTGTTGCAGAAGAAGGGCTACCAGTTATTATTAGCAATACTGGTAGCAGTCACTAAAAACTACATAGAAATAATAAAGCCTTCATTTTCAGGAAACCTTCTCTGAAACTGAGTATAGTATCTGGACTAGAATGATGCACAAGTTATTAAAGCTTGTAAGTTTAAAAATGATGTCCAGCTAGAGGATTGTAGCTTGACCTGGAGAGGTAATGTGTATCATTTTTTAAATAATAATTAGCTTGTCATGCTGCTGTACAGTTCTGATGGAAAAGATGTCAATCATGTTGCAGCTCATGGATGAACAGAGAAAATAGAATGAATAAAAGGATCCCCTTAGTCAACTGAGAATAAAGTTCTACAGATATTTTTGACACTTCAGGACAAAGGAAGAAGTTGTAGAGGTGCAGTACCATTGTCCATAACTGAGTGGCAGACACACAGAAAATGCTACCTTTTTTTTTTTTTTTTTTTTGATGGTGGTAATTTCTACTTTTTTTTTTTTTAATCAGTTGAGAGATGTAGACTGTAGGAGGACAGCTCTGGTGTGTTGTGCACCAGCTGATCTCCATAAGCCCGTGTTTAATGTTCTCTCTTTCTCTTTTTAATTTTTCTCTTTAAATTTTTTTTCTTAAATTCATTTGAAGGTGTTGGAATTGTTCTGAATTATATTTTGGGGATTAATCTCCTGAAGTTTACCCCGTTGTATAACAGTGGTATAATTTAAGTCTTTGATTCTTTTTTCAGTTAAGCCTACACCTTGCTTTGTTCCTGCTTTTGAAATTATTCTCATGCAGTGATTGTGATACTGCAGCGTTCTTCAGGGTGGCTGGTAGCTACTCTCTTTTAAGCCAGCATAGGAAAGCTGGGTTCCTGATGCGTGTTAGCAGGGTAGCTGAGAAGTGCTAATCTTCTGTATGAACAAACATGAGAGCTGTAGTTATGAAAGTGATCATGAAAAGAAGGAAGAACTTAAATAGTGAGGGGGAGGTTGAGAAAGCTTGTGAGGCATGTTGCTGTGGGCCTGACAGTTTTCTTTGTATGAGTAGTATGACAGCAGGTGACTGGATAAAGAGAATATCAATTGACTGGTGATGTGGTAGAAGTGCCAGGTATACAGGCAGTCAGGAAATAGCTATGCAGTAGAGGAAAGCGTTTTTCAAACATTATCAGTGGTTTTGTTTGTTCTTTTCAGAGTGGATAAAAAATAAATTTTAGGTTTTATAAAAGAGAAGCAGTCTTGTTGAAGAATGACAGTCATAAATCACTAATAAACCCCCCTAATATGGCATTCTTTGTGGGAGAGGCATTCATCTTTTAAAAATATGTTCCTGTAGCTGGTTTATAAGATGGTGATCATCAAAAAAAAGGAAAATAGAAGAGTGTAACTGTAGAAGTGATAGCACTGTGGATTATTAGAGTGATACACTTGATAAACGTTAAAGACTACGAAAAATTCTTTCTTAAAGCCTTGTGCAGCCATCCAGTCATTTGAAATTTCACTTTTGTTTATTTTAAGGGGTGATAAAATTGTCCTCAGAAAAAGTATCAGAGTTCTGTTTATAAGTAAAGTGTGCAATGAAGTGGGTACATACAAAGCCTGAATTTGAGTGAGAAAAGCATAATTGGACACAAGTCATGCAAAGAGCGTTAATGTGGAATGCACAATCAATTATTTTGCATTTATGTGTAAAACTTTACTCTGTGTCTGTGGTTAGCTGGAACCATCAATGTGGTTGTCACTTTGAATTAATACATTTTATTTTCAAATTTGGCAAGATTATAAGCCTTTTGAAGTATTTCTGAGGAACCCGTTTGTGAGCTTAGCTCAGATTCTCATCATTTGCTCCATGCATGCATGCGTAGTTCACTGCAGGTCTGGCTTACAGTGACAGTGAGCAATTACTGCTGTTGTTGTTACACTGGGCTGCTGCTCACTGGGGAAGAATGTGAACAGAGCCTGAAATAAGAGACTCCAAGTGCTCTGTTATTAGGACTCTTCTTGCATCTGGGAGGTGTTGAAGCAACGTTATCTTGACTGACTTCATCTGTAACCTCTTCACTTGGAGACTTGTGAACTTGATTTTAAGCTTGTGTCTTGAATGAGGTTGATCTACCACTAGACTACAGCTGTTCAGTGGAAAGATGTTTTTATGGCAGCCTTACAATTTCCAGTCCTGTATCATGTTCATAACAGTATAATGACACATGGAGAAATTGGCTCATTTTTAATGTTTGGGGTTTTTTTTTTCTAGAAGGCTAAGGAAATATATCTCTGAACCACTCTGATAGCAATATTTACTGAAGTCACACTCCAAAGTACACTTGGGAATGCCAGATTTATAACTGACTGGGTAGCTCTATGTAGCCTTATTACAGAGGTTCATTACTATACAGAGTGATTTTGGACAAGTGATACACACTCCCCTTTCTTTGCATGATGACTGACTGCATGGTTTTATGGGCTCTCACTTCCAAATCTAAAATATGCTGCTTGGGTATTGACCATTCTTAACTGCATGCCAAGCATATGTCCCTTTGACTTCAGTGTATGGGTGGCTTTCTCGCACTGTGAATGTATGTACATATTTCTGAATATTACAGCATTAGCTATTTTATATTTTAAGTTCTTTAGATTTCTAAACTGATTGTGTCAGAAAAACAAGTTTAGGTAAAACTTGATGGCAGTGTTGTCTTGCTTGGCTCTCAGTCTGTAAAATGGACCTTTAGTTCACCTGTGTTTTGAAGACAGACAGTAAATCACGCATCTTTAGGAGATAACTGCTGTGCTGAGCAGTGTTGAAAACACGTAAGCAAGTTGTATTCAGAGTAAGGTTTGTAGAAGTTCTGTAACTAAAGCACGTTTTGCACAAATGCAGAGAGCAGAACTTGAATTGCTCAGTGCATGAGTACAGTTCATTCCATCCACTGCATGGAAAACAATTCGTAGCGTAATGCATATGGAAGAGAGGTTGTACTTGAAGCTTTAATTCTGTCACATCCTACGTGTGAAGACTGGTCCTTTTCAAAGCAACCAAACCTGCACTTTTAGAACATGATAAATTGTTGTTTTACAGCACGTGCAAAAATGACAGCTACAACAGGTTAAGTAGCATTATTAATCTCTAAGGGCTGGGATTAAAATGCAAAAACCAGAGAATCATATTGCAGAATTGGATTTTAACAGCAAAGTAGCTAATGAAAACAGCCAATTTCAGCTTTGAAGCTAACATGTTGTGCTGTATGAGCTTCCCACCTTAGCATTTCTGTGATTTTAATGTATACCTCCTTAAATGACATACTTAACTACAGGATAGACCTAGAACTGTAAAGTGATATATTTATCTAATATCTATCATTGTACATCTTTGCTTGTACCTTTTAGATTATTTTCCTTGAGGATATTGTTAGATTTACAGATCCTGAATGAAAATAGCATGATACCTCTCGCACATATGACTGCACAAGTGAATAAGCTTGTAAGATGTATATTGGTGCTTTAAGATAAGTCTTTTTTCCCTGTTGATATCTATTTTAAAAGCAACTAATGTGTGCTCTTTTTTCTTGTCACATTTGACATATCTCATTTTTTTGTGCTCGGTGTGCAGTCCTTTTAGCTAGTCCTGCCCATCAATACTAACAAGAGTGTCCTCCAAAATCCTAACTCATATACATCTTTATAAATGTGTGCTTTTTGACATATGGAAATGTACTGTACGAATATTACTGAGACAGCTGTCTGTGGCTGCCACCCCAGCAGTGTCCATGACAGCAGTTTCTGACTTGGTGACTGTAGCCAGGCTATGCACAGGCACAGGGGCCAGCATCTGCTACTCCTTCATGTAGAAAAAATGGAGAATAGACAAAACAACATCTACTTTTGTTTTAAACCTTCACATACTTCATCAAGGAAGTCCTCACTTTGTACTAGCCTGTGTTCAAAGCTTTCTGAACTGCCAGGTGCATGCAGCTTGGTAAGTGATGAGGGGAGAGCATTGGGGAAGACAGAATAAAAGCTTATTCTTGCAATGTAGAAAGTGTCTCAGTCTCTGCAGAACTCCGTGGCCATATTGTTTTCCTCTACTAGTCCTGTTTTTAGCAACTCCCATGTTTATGGCTGTGGTAGATGCAAGGAAACCATTGCTATTTGCAGAGCCTTCCTTGCTATTCCCTTTGCATCACATAAAAGTAAGATAGGGTGTGTGTTTCCAGTAGGTTTGGAAGTACTGACCTTATGCATGCTAGTGGGAAATACACCCACTTGCACTATTGTTGAGTGTGGGTAAAAAATTCCATTGGCTTGGTTGATGGCACAGCATTATACAGACCCAACTTAAATACCTGAGTTGCTTTGCAATGCTTGTCTTTGTGAACACACAGGGAGTTCTTGCAATTGAAACTCTAAGTTGATGGAAGGGAAAAGGTTGTAGGCATTTTTAGACAATTTGGGAACAACTGTGGCAACTCAGTTGACCTTTGGAAACTTTTGTGCATTACAGGTCCATAAAAATTACAGAAGGAGAGCCCTTTCCTGCCAACATGTACCTTTATGATCTTTGAGGCTTGCCAGATATTCTCTGGGTACATTATTCTATGGGATGATAGGGTGTCCTGAATTTTTCCTCATGATCCACATACATTTTTCCTTTGCCCAATTTCTCTCACTTGGTAGCATGAAATAATTTTAGTAGGTTGCTAGTGCTGTGGAAGTTAAAACTTTGTAAACAGCAAGAATTTCTAGATAACACGGTCAATGTTAAGATGAGTTAATAGAAGCATTTATGCCTGCATTGTAGTAAAAGGGAATAGTATTAAAAATTACATTGAATTGTAGCATACATGTCAATCATCTGATCCAATCTGAGAGTCAAACTAAACCAGTTCTTTCTGAATTTTACCTTTGAAGCAGTTTAAGATAGCATTTCATCATGGAAAATAAGTGAGATTGCTTATTAGAGATCTACAAGTATTGCAAGATCTATCCATATTAGCACAGGAGAGTTTGTCTGAAATTCAATAAAAGTTCAGTAAAAGTACTTTTATCTAAAATTTCTTCATTTCACCCTTAGGGTTAAACCCTATGTACTGTGATTACTGTTGAAGAAACTATTGAATTCCCAGGACATGTATAACTAAAATATTGTCATATGTGCCATGAAAAAATCACATACGTGATCAAATAGCAGAGCATTTCTGAATGGCTGGTGTCTTCAGATATACAAGTCTTAAAACTTAATTGCTGGTTTGAAGTCTAGATACCTGTAACTTCTGAGGATAAGAATTACACTTTTCCTTTCTTTGCCATAAGACATTCAATAAATTAATCTGTAAAAAGCATCTTTAATTTTGTTTGTGATACTAGCAGTGAGCATGTGATGGGGTCTGCCCTCAGAACAGGATGCTGGTTACAGTACAACTCTTTTTTTCTGTATCTTGGAGATGCATGAGAGTTGCAAATGTTCCTGTTGGAGTTGCTCAAATCAGTTTGATTTGCTGCATTGTACTGGTGATACACTCCCTGTGTGGACCAGTAACCCCTGAGACCTGGACACATTTCTACAAATTATTCTCACTCTCAGATTTAATGGTCTGCAGTTAATTCTCCTTCATCATAGGAAGGTTAACTTTGCCTGAAATGAGGTAAATGTTAGAAACAAGTCAAAGTTTACTTCATTCTTAGTTCACAATCTCACTTGCATAGGTGAGATTTCAGGAGAACAGATTGGAACTGGGAAGTAGAGGAAAGTATTGACAGCACCATCTACTTTTGTATGAATCTTGACAACAAATGATAGTCCAGTTGTTTTTACATGCTTTTACACGTTTTACTGTGAAAGGCAGATATGCTTTCTCACATTAATTAGACTTTATGAAGAAATGTTTGCCATAATTTTTTAAAATGTGTTAGATATACTCTTTTCTCAATGTAGCATAAACACAGTTCGCTGTTGCAACCATTATTTCCCATTACGTTATCACTGTTGAATGTCATTAAACTACAGAAAACCTGCATTTAAATTTACATTAAAAATAACTTACCATATCAACACACTGCTAAAGTGAACTTGATTGGATCCTTTATTTGGGTTGCTGCTTAAAACTGACACTACTCCAGCTATTTTGCATGCTTTATTGAGAACTCATAATGCATCAAATCACTTGTGGCTTAAAATCTGGGACTTCTTAAAATCTGGGACTTCTGTAAGAAGGTGAAGATGTAAGGCTGTATGTATTCAGATTTTTTTTAATCTGTTCCTTCCCTAAGTGCTTCTGTTGGTTCCAGATATAAATTGAAATATGCCTGCCTGCATCCCTGGTAGAACAAAGCAATTGTGTCTTGTAGCTTAATTGAGCTGCCTCAGCCATTAGCATCTGACATTTTGGCAGAGCTGATGTTTTCTAGTAGCAGCTGCTTAAATCTATCATTATTGCCAAGACAGTGGATACTACTGATGGTATTCTTTACAACTACCTCACTTGTTCTTATAAATGATCTATCTATGGTTCACTTTTTTTTGGTGCAAAAATTGTAGTCAAATAAGCCAAACTGAGATTGTGGAATCTGAGATTCCCTTCAGATACGGAGCTTAATTTGATGCTGTGAAATGGAAGATCAAATATATATTGGGCTTCAAGTCAGCACAGAAATTGGATTGATTAAAAAAATAACCACCAGCAAAAATACAAAAACAACTGCTTGCAAATACCTAAGCCTTTAGGACTTTGTTCTTGCCGTCTCTTATTTAGCATGTAGGCGGTTCATCATGTAAATACTGACAGCACAGTATAGCACATTAGCATTTCTTCTAGGACTTTTCCAAGCAGACAGAGTACATCATAGCAGTGCTGTTTATTATGGCTTCTCAAATATTTTTCTGAAACTTGTAAATCAGGGTTTTTACTTGCTTTGCAATTTTGTAGTCAGTGGCACAGCTTGAGTTAGAACTGGGTCTTTGACACTTGGGTTCTTTTTAGAAAATAACCGTGATGTTCGTCCTGTGTAATCCTCATTAAGAAGAGAGAACCTTTGTTCTTACCTTTTATGTTCTCTTAGCTTTGCCCAATTACTCCTCCTTTTGATTCTCACCTTGGTTAATTTAACTCAATCTTAGGTCATAGTCTATGTTAGTAAGGGATGTGGGAATGCAGTGGGATCACTGCTGAAATCACAGCCACCCATATTCCTCCTTCCATCCATTTTGGATGGAGGAGCTACTGAAATGAGTAAGAACTAGAAGGAGGCAGAAGAAAATTCCAGCCTATGTTTGCCTTCCCCCATGGAAAATAAAAAATCTACCAGTCATGCCAGAGTTCCACACTTTGTTTGAGTGTGAAATAATTACAGAATCATGATTTATATGTGTGTGAGGCTGAAAGGGGAATTGATTTGGTCTTAATCACACTGTACCTGCAACAGCTGTAGAGTGGCTGCAGTGTAGAAATCAAGAAAAGGAGTTGGAGTATGAGGGGGTGGACTAATAGCAAGTCAGAGACAGCATTTTGTGTCAGCTGATCGTTGCCATTGGAGGTACCACGGTGTTCATCTGATTTGGGAATTGCTGTGCAGAGGTGTGCCTCTGTTGTTCACAGCTGATGAACTGTTGAAGCTAACACCAGCTATCTCTTGCCTTCATCTGTGCCTTATTTTTGTGTCCAACATTTCACCTAAATCTGCTGAGAAGTACTGGCAAGTGCAAAGGAGATAACTAATAGGTTCCTTCTTAAAGAGATACTATAAACATAACCTGTCATCACTTAGAGCATAAATTAGAGAACATCAGAAGTTGGAAATGATACTTATAGAAGGATGTTATTCTGGGGTGGGTGGTTCTTCTACTTCTTCCTGCCTTTACATGCTTTTTCATTAGCATTTTAATTATTCTAAGAAATACTACCAGAGCTGAGACAGATGCTTTCTGTATTTGGTTTTCTGCATTTATTCAGAGAAAACACTTACAGAATAATTTCCAAATGTATATAATATCCTCTGTGAAGATACTGTCTTTTTAAATGAAAAAGAGAGCTGCTATAGTTCAAAACATTTTAATTAGTTTTTTAAAAAATAATATTTTAAAATGTTCTTTACACTGAAAAATCTATGATCTCCAAATAAATGTACCAATTATGAAGAATAATTTTGCTGAACAGTAACATCTTTTCAATCTGCAGTCGATTTCAGAAAGTCTTGGGAACTGTCACAGGGGATTCTGGCAATAATGTACATGATTTGTACTGGTAGTGTGTCAAGCCATAACATTTTCTTTTGACACAGGGGTCATTATGTGCATCTTTTAGGGCATTAAAACATTAAATGGTGAGTTTCAAATTATTCCTTGGTGCTCTCTCTGTAATGACTGTGTTTGCTCCTGCTTCTCTCTTCTCTTAGCTTTGGACATCTAAATCTAGTTGAAATTCATGTATTGATACCACTTGGGGTGCTAATTGCTTCCTGATAAAATGTTCTTGGTAAGTTAGGAGGATCTTCTCATCCGCTAAAGAAGATTTAGCAAGAATTGAATTTTCAAGAGGAGTCTATGTCCTATGCCATTTTGTCTTTCCCTTTCTTTATTGCGTATTGAGCTTAGCAGTTTTGAACCTTGTGGATTGCTTGGCTTAAGTCAGTGTTGTTCCTTCCTGTGAGATTTTTATAGATCCAGCTGTGTCATCTTTAAAGCAGGCAACCCACAGGCACAATGGCAAAGGACTAAGCTCCAATTTCGGAGCCTTTGTGTGAGTCAGAACCAGTCATGGTGCTCAGCACAAGGGAAGGGGCTGTGGAGAATCCTTCTTGCTCATTAGGTGTACCAGCATTACTGCTTTCAGATGGTACTTATGAAAGTTGCCATGTTGAATTTTTGACAGTTGTTCTTACACCTCTTCTCACTCCAAATCTACTTCTGCAAAAAATTTTACCTTTACAAGTGGAAGACACCACAAAAGTGATGCTTTAATCAGAAAAGGTTGAATTTAGATATCAAAATGAAATGCTTGTGAGAGTTCACTACAGGAGTTTATTCATCCAGACCAAAAAAAAAAAAATTTCTGAATAATCAAGGCAGTAAAATTCAGTGAACTGTGTCAGATTTATTCTTTATTAACCTGTATTAAGAAAGAACACCGAAGTGTATCATTTTTAGTCTATAGTCTTTAAAAACCTGAAGAAAACAGCACATAACACGTTTCAGGTCATTATTTATGCATGTTCTCCTTTGTGTTTGGTGCCCTCTGTAAATACAGGTCAAGAGCTGCAGTGTGGCGATGGGGGTTCGGGGACATTGCTGGTAGCCATAGAAATGAGTCCTGCAACTTCAGCTGTTGACAAAGTGGCAGAACACTTTCATTTTCTTTCTGCCTGGCTTGATTCCTGTCACAGGCAATAGCTGGAGTTGTCTAGAGCAATAAATTATGAAAGCTAATGTAGCTTCTTTGTTCCACTTCATTTACTTTGGTACTCATCAGACTTTAAGCGGGAGGAAGAAACTACCCTCAGTGCTGGGTACACAACTGAAAGGAAGACCTAAGAGCTGTTTGTGAGATCGGCCAGCATATGTAAAACGAGGTTATGTTTTTCCCCAAACAGTCTAAAAAACTCCAGTTAAAAGGGTAAAACTCCTTTGAAGAGAGAATCATGTTTAGATTCTAAACAGATAAGAAAATATTTGTCTCTAAAAGGCAGTTAATTAGCAATGCCTATGGCAGGAGATAGCCAAAAATTTTACTTGAAATGAGATGAGCATGGTAAGAGTGTTGAGGTGAGACTCAGTTGCTCTCTAAGTACAATAAAGCAAGCATTGTTACAGATTTGGGTGTAGTTTGTGTGCTATATTTTTTATTGTAATGATTGATACCAGATTAAGAATAGGTTTGTAGTCTACTGTTTCTTGTAGAATTGGAGTTAGGGGTGGTTTTTTACTTGTTTTGTTTTCATTAAGGTTCTGCTAAGGGAAATAGACTTTCTCATTGTAGTGGAAAAACTGAAATTTCCTAGCACATGTAGAGGTTAGTTATGGCCAAAACCACCTCTTAACAGGGGACCAGTATCAAATGTAATTAAATCCCGTGTAAATCAGTAGTCCCTCTTTGAAAATCCAGAGCATTGCACCTAGATTTTATTGGAAAAATTAGAGACAAATCATTAAGGAGATGTGTGGGGAGATGACATCAAACATCATGCAGAATACTTCTATGGCTCTCGGAATCCTTGTTGAGGGAACAAATGTGTTTTCAGTAAAATGATGATTTCAGCAATGAAAAATGACTTTCAGATCATTGACACCAATCCAGGTCTTCAGTAGTGCTTGTTTTTCTAGTATAGAAGCTTGAAGTTTCAGAATACAAAGGCTCTTATCAAATGCAGGATCTCCTCTTGAACGCATGATCTTAAAATGTAACTGGTCGAAGATGCCGTCAGGTGGCATGTGTTTGGTGTGTCTGGCTGCTTCCTGATGCACCTGCCATCAAGGCCATATATTCTTCAATATGCAGGAGAGGAAGACCACAGTGGTAAGGCCAGAACACAGAGGTCTCCAGCTGTTGCTATGGGCACAGGCTGGAAGATGATCACAAGTGTGGGAGAGCAGATAAGCATAAGCAATTAATGCAAGTCAGCCTTTTACTTTGAAGTCTCATTTTCTAAATAAGCATTTGGGAAAAATTTCAGGTTATCTTACTTGGGGAGGCAGTGAAGAGTAAACTGGATTTCTCTTGGACTGAGGCAGCAATGAAGTGATGAAGATCTGAAGCCTTTGCTTGCTGCAGATTTTTATGGTAGAAGGAAATGTGTTTCAGTTGCATAAACAAAACTTGGGGGGGGGGTGTGTATGTGTTCTAAAACCTCAAGGTCTGTATATTCTTTTATCTTTTAAGAATATCCGGAATATGAATATCACCTTTCCTAGTTTTTTGGTAAGGTTTTTTCCCTTTGAGGAGAGCTTTTCAGGTCTAACATTAATTGAAGGGGGAAAGGTTAAAATTTTATAGCAGTAGCAGTTATTCACTGGGCTGTTGAAGCTAAGTTACCCACTTTAGCTAGTTTAAACAAAATCAAAGCATTAGACTGCCAAAAGACATCTATCTTCTCATAACATTTACAGGTTCTTTGGCTCTTAATTCATCATGCTCTTTCCGTAGGCACCACTGACCTATTCTCCAGGCTGCAGCTTTTTTCAGCATTGGTTTCATTCCGTAATGAAGATAATGTTATTTTTGTTTTGTTCTTCTCACATTAAGCCCTTTTCTTAAAATAATTTAGGTTGACCAGTACCTTTGAAAATCGCGTTGTGCTCCCTCTTGTTCAAAACAGGACCAGGTTCAAAGGTAGATTGGACTAAATTCTGCCACTTGTTTTCTTAACTAATCCATCATCTTCTTTCCAACTTAAACACATTTGTCCTTCCCTTTCAACATGATGTTTCTGAACAGACTTCCTACTATTCCAACTGTGTGGTGAGGGAGGGAGGTTAACTCCTCACAAAAGCTGTCATATTCTTCAAGCATCAAGACTGTCCCTCATGACTATGCTTCTTACTGTCTGTTCCTGTTTTACCAATTATCCATATTGTCTGTTTTGCTCCAAGAACCCCAGTGACTCATCTGAGCTCAGACGGTTTCATTCTAAGCCTCTGAAACATTTCTTTGATTCTTCACAGAAGGACCATATGCAGTTCCTTTTACCTTTTTTGTTCGTTTCCCTTGGTGATTTTATACTTGAAATATCTGGCCTTCGAAGAGTCATTGTGTGAGCACTGAGATGTCTCTTCTCTCAAGACCAAGTCCTTTCATGCTTTGTGGGAAAGACAGTGTTGACATCTAAGCTGTCATTAAAAGCTATTGCTCTGAAATGTGTGACTGATGACTCTTTGCCATTACCAGAGTGTATGGAGGAGAACCAGGTGTTCAGAGGCTGTTCTGTGTGCCAGCACTTGTTTCATCTGCACCTTCCTTGGGTACCCACCCTCTGTCTGCCTTTGGACTCACAGACCATTGCTGATGCAAGCATGACTTTGAAGAAAGAGTAATAATGAAGATGTGTTCAGCTGATGTGTCACCATCCCAGCTGAATCCATCACAGGGATAGATACTATTTGAAATACTAATTCTGTGTCCTCAGGGATACCTAGGTACTGAATCTGACTTGCAAAAGATCTGATTGGTACCTTAATTCCATTCTGAGGTGGCACAAATGTCTTGAAACTTTTGGAAGTGAAGTATTTGGTTCAACTCCTGTTAGTATATTGGTATATGGGGATATAAAAAAAGGACCTCCCCAAAGTATCTTATTTACAGAAAGACATGGAGAAAGGTATTTCGGTAGGAAGGGTATGTTTCTAGTTGCAGCAATTGAATTCATATTGACAAGAATTTTATGGAAAATACAGATACTAATGGTCAGAATTTTTTATTTGTTGTCTGTTCTGCTGCATTTTACATTTTTTCTTGTGAACTAGAAACCTTTTCCAGTAAGCAAGTATTTATATCTAGAGCATGTATCATATGTGATCACAAAGTGCAGTTGTTACCATTGATCAATGTGTTGTGTGGGTGCTGTATCGCTTGTGAGGCTCTGGTGTATTTGCATGCATAGGGGGAATAGTGTAATTAACCACATTAAACTGACTAACACACAGCATTCCCATTGTTTCTTTTTATGAATGTAATTAGATGCTGAGAGAACTATAGCAGGAAATAGGAACGGTTTCCTCCTGCCACCCCTCAAACAAGTTTTCATTTCCAATTAAAATAAATTACATTTTCAACCAGAAGAGATTACTCACATGATATCTGTGTCATTTATAAACAGGCATGGAAAGCCTGGTGTAGAAGTAAATATTAGAAAGGAGAAAGCAAAGGAGAATAATTTAGAATACCTCACCAACAGGAGTTCAAAAGCTGATTCTTTGTTCAGTTAGTTTTCACTGAGAAATCTACCAGAGGTTGAGTAATGGGGCTTGAAAGCCTTGTCACAAGATTCTTGGTATTAGAGATTTCTTTAGTTCAACTATATGATGTGCTTTGACACTTTGACTAAAGAGCAAAGTTTCATAGTTTTATGTATTTTTTTAAAAAACCCTTTATCTTATGAGACTTCTTACAGAAGAAGTAACTTTCTGCCGAACACCTTCCAATTTTGATCCATCATGTGTTCCCAATGTGCATTCCTCACTGCTGTCACTATAGAACTTATAAAACAAACAGAAAAAAACCTCTTCATTGTGACGCAGTTAAGTTGAAGGATGGGATTTTTTAATCATTATTTTTGCTGAAATCCCATGTGTTCTATGTCAAAATAAAACAGTTGTTTGGTTTTAAAAGAATCAGTAAGAAATGGGAAGAAAAACCACCTAGTGAAAATCATGTGAAAAAGGAAAACTCTAGTCTTTTCAGCTATGATAAGTTTTTAAAATTAAGACTATATTTTCATTCTTAATAAACTACGTAAGGGAAACCAACAATCTACTTACTAAATGTTGTCCAGTACAGGAACATTTTATCCTCTTCCTGAGAAAAAAAGGATGGGTAAGGTGGTGCAAGAAGGATTATTCGAGAGATGAGAATTCCTAATTCTTTATTATCGTCATACAATTCCAGTGACTTCTAAATCTTTTGATAGACATGATGATGAATGATGGCTGTCTTTTTAGCTTAATCATGCAGAAAAGTTTAATGCAATCACAGGAAAAAAATGCTGTTTCCTGTCCTTTCCTTTATTATTCTGTTGAAGAAGGTTTAAATGTCATTGTGAAAAAATAATTAGTTTATTAATAACACTGGTTTCCACATGTGGAAGGTCTTCATTTCAATGGCTCCTTTGTCTGGGTCTTTATGATACCTGCTGTGTATCTTATTTCAATACATTAATCAAACTGAGGGGGATGTGGTGTGGGGAAGATTCTTGGATCACGCAGAGGGGAGCAAGTATATTTTTAAAATACCATGCAGGTGTGTATTTTTCGGTAGTTTCTTACTCTGCAGATGCAGTCAAGCTGTGTAAGTGTGTCTAGTGGAGGAGGATTTTGACAGTGCTGAAGCTTGATGGTCTTTTATGGTTACCCCTCCACACTTTCTTCTCTGTTGCATAAGTGCACTTGTGAAGCACTTTGTGCAACACATTTTTGAGTCCCAATTCAGTAGCCTTTGATACTTCTTGCAGGAGAGACGATTCTATCCTCCAAAACATAACATGATCTACTGCCTGAGAAGTACAGTAATTTGAAGGTTATAGCTGGTAGACTGTGTCTTGATTTTAGATATAGAAAAGCAAAAAACCCACCAGTTTTTGGATAGAAAAAGCAGAGAGAGAAACTAGCTGATCAATACACGCTTGTTACATTGGAGTTTGGAGCAACCTCACCTTTCTGTGAGTTTTCAGAATGGCTTATTTTGTGATGTTTAATATAAAGATGATAATGAGTTTTGGACTGAAAATCTGAGCTACATTTGGAAGATTTGATAGCAGTTCATGTCTCTGCAATTGTGTGGTAAACTTTCAAGTAGAAGCATCACAGTGACAATTCAATTGGAAAATTAACAGCACAATGTGGAAAATAGTTCATTCTCCTCCCACTTCTTCCCCATCCTTTCATCTACCAGAGTAGTCTAATTCCTGGCAATCTTCTTATTTTCTGTGCAATTTTCCAGTGTCCTTGGTGATATCGGAAAAAGTACAAGTCTTAATTGCTTCCTTTTTTGAGATGTATGAAGAGATTGCTCTTCATACTTTTTTTTTGGTGATACATGCTGTTGCTTTCTTGGGGTCTAAAGTTAAAATGCTGAGACAGTTCTGTAAAACTGGCTGTAGTAGTAAATTCAGCTCATTACATAAGGAATTTAGAGCATGTTGTTGTACTGTCACTGCTTTAGTTTGCCAGCCACATAACTGCAAATATCTTTTTTGGTCTGATGCAATCACTGAGTTATTATAATACCATTATACATATTGTCAGTTGAAAAGAGCAAAGTAAGTCCCACAGAAGATGTTTCCTCAGCGGAGCAGAACTGGGCATGTTGATCCTCCATTTTCCTTTCACCTCTTGAAATGCTGAGCCAGTGTGTTCAGCCTGGCTGTTGACCTCTTGAGTCACAGCATGGCTGTTGACCTCTTGAGTCACATTTGTGGCCAGCTTGGCCGGCTGGGGCTGTTCTGTGGCTGCAGCCTGAACTGCCTGCTGGCTGGCCTCTCCCCCTGGGCCGGGAGCTCCCCTGGGCCTGCTCGTGTTCACCTCTTCCAGCTTGCTAAGCCCACTGAAGTCTAAATTGGCAGAAGTCATGTAATTCAATGTAGTTCTGGCTTTTTGCTTGTGTAGTATGCTTAAGCAGTTCATTTAACTCAAGGATGTCTCTGACCAGGAGCTGGAGTAAGGGAGCAAGGGGAATTGCAATGGCCAGGAGCATGATTGGCTGCTGCTGCCATGGACCCCGAGGCTGAAATTGCATTTGCTTATTAAGGAAGCTGAAGGTACTCTGTCATTTCTTTGAAATAAGGATTTTTCTCAGTGCTTGAGAAGGAATACCTGGTAGTCAGTACCAGTACCTGGTAAAGTCAAACAGATAGTCTGGGCATGTTTTATATGCTTTAGCTGTGCGTGTAATGCTTCTTAAATTTTCCTATGTTATGATACGGAAATTATAGTAGTAAGGCAAGATTTCTTAAAAAGAAATTTGCTATAATCCTTAAATTGCTACTGAATGGAAAATCTCCTGATAGTTTTTTGAATATTTGCAGAATAATACTAAACTCAATATTTGAGTCATCCTGTGTCAAATGAACTGTGATGCTTTTGTCATCAAGAAATTCAGTACAGCATGACACTTCTTCGCTACGATTTCTATCTGGTAAACATGCCAAAATTGTACTTGTGAAATTTGCTCAAAACATGAAAAGACTGAATAAGCTTTCATGGAAATAATTCTCTGTGGAACCAGTGTAAGGGAGAAGCTGTTCGCTTCTGGGCTTAAATAAAATCAAATTGGTATGTGTGTACGAATATATAGGATACAAAGCTTACACTTACTTTGAGTTGGCTTTCATGCACTTGTTTGTATATGTGCACACATACTGTACTCTATCGTGGTGAAGCATCAGATAGTGTATACATTTGACATTTGAAAGTTACTTTAGATGGATCTGTTAGAATGAGTCCAGAGGAGGCCATGAAGATGCTCTGAGTGCTGGAGCACCTCTCCTGCCGACAGGCTGGGAGAGCTGGTGCCGTTCAGCCTGGAGAAGAGAAGGCTCCAAGGAGACCTTACAGCACCCTCCAGTACCTGAAGAGGGCTTGTAAAAAGGAGGGAGAGGGAGATTTTATATTGGCATGTTAGGACAAGGGGCAGTGGTTTAAAACTGAAAGAGGGCAGGTTTAGATTAGGCATTAGGAAAAAATTCTTTGCTCAGAGGATGGGGAGGTGCTGTAATAGGTTGCCCAGAGAAGTTGTGGATGCCCCATCTAGTGGGGGCTGCCCCTCTCTGTGGTAGGGGGATTGGAACCAGGTGATCCTTAAGGTCCCTTCCAACCCTAACCATTCTGTGAGTCTGTGATTCTATATTTGTGGTGTTTACAGAAAATAAGCTAACTTTTTTTTTCAAAAGGAGCATCATTGCATGTGCCATTGCTCAAAATTATGGTGTGGATTGCAATTGTGTTTGTTATTTTTATACTAAATACTAGCTGATTATATATTAGATGCATCTCTTGATGAGGCATGCCCATATTTTGCTGCAGTTTTTCCAGTGTTTCGAATAGCATCATTGGTAGTTTTATTTTGTTATACTCCAAGGACTATCAGTTTAAAAAGTAATTTTTGGTGTCTTAGCATCCATTTGCTCCTTTTTCTTCTTTTCAAAGATTATGAAGATTTTTTTGTCTCTGGTGATAAAGAATGTGCTTGCTCTAGGTTGTATCCTCCTTATCATAGAATTAGAGAATTGTTTAGGTTGGAAAATACCTCTACGATCATTGAGTTAAACCAGTAACTCAGCAATACTGTGTTCTAATGCTAAACCATGTCCTCAAGTGCCCCATCCATACATTTTTTGAACACTTCCAGGGATGGTGTTTTCACAAATCTGGCAGCCTGTTCTAATGCTTGACCACCCTTTCAGTGAAGAAATTTTTCCTAATGTGTAATCTAAACCTCTCCTGGCGCAACCTCCTTTCAGGCAGTTGTAGAGAGCGACATGGTCCCCTCTGAGCCTCCTTTTCTCCAGGTTAAACCACCCCGGCTCCCTCAGCTGCTTCTCATCAGATTTACTCTCTGGACTCTTCACCAGCTCCATTTCCCTTCTCTGGACTCACTCCAGTACCTCAATGTCTTTCTTGTAGGGAGGAGCCCAAAACAGAACACAGGATTTCAGGGGTGGCCTCCCCAGTGCAGAGTACAGGGGGATGATCCCTTCCCTGGTCCTGCAGGCCACGCTATTGTTCATGCAGGCCAGCATGCTCTTAACTTGCCAGCTAACCTTGTCTAAGGAATGCCAACATGTATTTAACTTTGTATTCAATTCTGGTGGGAAGCCTTATGCTGTATTTCTGATCTTAGTGTGTGGAGACTTGAAGTGGTGATTTTTTTGATGTTGTCTCCTCTCTCTGTCTTCTTTTGCAGAATCCTAAGCTGTTATAGTGGTGTTCCCAACCTTTCTGGGACAGGCACTCAGCATTATGTCTGTTTCTATCTCATGTCTGGGTGAAGACTGTTTAAAATACCTAGACTGAGAACTACTTAACTCTGTTTAAATTTTTTTATTAAATCCCATTTTCTTGCACCAGAACCTCTTGCTGACAGTATGGTGGGGGGAGGAAAGTTAAACTTCTCTTTCTGAGGACAACCTGATGCACATTCTCTCAGGTGCTCTCTGAGGTCAGAAAACAGTATCTCTCACACAGGAATATCTAAATCACTCAGAAAAATCTGTTTCTTAAAGCATCACACAAGATGGTTTTGGAGCAATTTGTGTTGTACTAAGTCATCTCATTTTGAAAGCACAACAGCACCTTTGCCTGGTCAAAAGCCCTGTGCAAATTCTCATCTGGTTGTCTTCTTCCACATCTCCCTCCTTCATCAGCTTTCAAAACTAAAAGCAACAAACCTTCTGTTCACTCATCTCTCTGCTTCCTCAATGCATCTGGACTTGGCTCTTCCCATTGTTTCTATTTGCTCTCTCTGGAGCTCCCTTCCTCTCTTGGTCACTTCCTTTCCTCAGAAACGTGGAATCCATGCAAGTTTTCACATTATCTCAGCTGTCCTTTAAATGCTTTGTCTATGGACTGATACATAGATAATGTAGAACTTCCTCTGAAAGTTTTTTAGATTGGTGAAACTGAGTTGCAGATTTTTGATACCAGTGTGCTAGTTCTTTATGAGCTTTAGTCCGTATGTGAGGTTTAAAACATCAGAGTCCCCGTAGAGACGGGGGAGATCTTTCACCTACAGGGTAAGCTCAGTAGTCTAAAGTCAGGAGCAAGGCAGTAACTTGTGCCCTGCCCCAGAAAGTCAAATCTGCCCTTTGAAGTCTGGGGAATGTCTTTAGGGGCAAGGTGGAAGATAGATGGTTGAGTCACCCTTTCCCTGGATGTAGGTAAGTGCCTTGAGAAGCCTCAAGGCATGACACCTCTTTACTGCTGGAGAAAAGTGCCAGCCACCGCCTATGGCTTGAACCTTTTGCAAGGCAGCTAGTTGTATCTGCAGCAATGCAAATTCAGGTTTTAATTTTTTTTTTAATAAATTTTGTGAAGGCTCATTATAAACAGAGTTGAAAGGACTTGCATTTTAAAAAGAAAAGAAATCTCTTTTTAGTTCCGCCTTTAATCCAGGTCACTTCAATCGGTTCACAGTGAATCTCACAGAGCTGCCTCAGTACCTGTTGAATATTCATCTTCATGAAGGAAAAGAGTTTTAGTTTAACAAGCTGTTTAAATTGACTCCTGGGGTGCGAGGAAATGTGAAGATGCATTACTTAATCTTAAGTATGCTTGTTAAAAAATTTTAGTAAATTCTGTAGAAAGATGCAACATTAAAAAAAAAAAAAAAAAAGCTGGCAAAATCATAATGTGAAGGTGAATGCCTGTCTCTTCCCTCCAGGAAAATGGAGCCTGCTTTAGATGTCTCTGAACTGAGGATAATTAGAGGTCTTCGTAGGTTTGGGGGATTTTTTTTAAGTTCAGTTAAAATACTTCTGTTCACAAAGGAGCTTAAATTTACTACAGTTTTCATCTCAGACTTTTTTTACAACTTGCAGAGTTTTGGAATTAAACATAGGTAAACTGCATTAGCTCCTGGTTGGACTTTTGAAACTTCTGGGCCTTTTTATGTGTCTTGTGTCCCACAGTATGAAATATAGTTTTCTGCATTTGGTAGTGCTAATAGTAGTACTGCAGTGGGTGCTGGAATAATGCTATGTAGTGATTTTAGACACTACATCCGGGCTAGACTTTGGTAACAGATGTGACACCACAGAAGTACCTAGTGTAATATCTCATTTAAAGGGATATTAAATGTTTTTTTTTTCCTCTGGAAATAGGTGTTAAAAGATCTTTCCTCCCTCGTGGAAATTGGGCTTTTGTGTTCTTTTCTCCCATCTTAGGAAGAATGCACTTCTAATTTGCTTCCTGAGGTTGATTTTTCAAATAAGAATGACAGCAAGCACTGTTTGCTGTGGTTCTCAAAGGAAACATAAAGCTTGGCCCCCTGCTTAATGGATGGCTGCTGTTAGTCCTGAGCAATGAGTCTTGGTGTAGTTAATATTTCATAACTAGGCAGAGTGTTTGCTGAAGAGTTTTAATGTAGTGGGCTCTGGTCTTGGGAACAGCTTAAGGGCTCTGCACCCATGTGAACTCTGACAGAGGGAGCACAAATCACTCTGTGCCACTGCTGATGTTTGCAGAGCTTTCAGCTGTGCTTTTATTTGCTTATTAACACTTTATTCCAAATATTTTTCTGTCAAACATCTTTTAGGTGTCTCCTAATTCTGTAATAGCATACACACAAATAAGGTTGAAGTAAGTATTCTTTAAGTTACCTCTGTCCCAAGGTACAGTACAGCAGTACAGCCTTCCTGCTTGGTGTTCCTAGAAGTCAGAGAAAGTTATACTGAGTTCTGTTAATTCTTTTATTCCATGAGGTGGCTGCAGTATGTAGCAAGAGGTATCATACAGACCTTGGTATAACACTGTTTTGGTTCCTACATTAGTGGCAACTTTTTCTGGAATGTTATGTGCCTTTTCCAGTCCTTATTTTGTTTGTTAGCTCATTGTATGCTGCCTGGGCAGACTCACTGCTCTTGGCAGCTGTTTGCTGTTCTTAGCATAAGCAGCTCATAGGCATCCACTAATTTTTTTTGCTTTGCCACGGTATCCTCTGTGGAAGTGACCACTTGTATTGGTCCCTAACACAGTTCCAGGTGGTAGTACTACTGAACATCTTTCCTGTAATGATATTTTTGTCACTGGATTGTCTCCCAAAGGAGAAGAAAACAGTTACTTCTCACAGGCTTAGTTAAGCCTGTGGTAGCTGTGAGTTCCAGAGGTTGTAGGGGGAACAAGTGGCTGAACACCACTGTGGTTGTCAGTGACACTGCATCTATGCAGCAGTTTCTGGGGAAGGGCAGAAGTATGGGTGCATAGTAATCACTGGAAAAATTAGTGTTTGGTTAATAAACTAATTGAAAGTTCTCTAAGTAAAGCTAAAAAAGGCAAAACATTATTTTATTTGTGAGTTGACCTGAGAAGAGCAGGGGTCAACCTAATAATTCCTTAGTCTCAACGTGCCTGGTGATATTTCTCTTTGACATGTTGCTATTCCCCTTCTTTAACCCTGGGGTCAAGCACAGTCAGAGGTTGCAAATGCTATTTTATACTGTTCAGAACAGATGAACCCTCAGTGGTATTTAACCTCTAGTTTTTATGAAGTTTCATCTAGTATGCTTGCATCTCTCCCCGCTTCCATTAGTTCTGTTCATTTAGGCTGTTTTTTCTTACCAGCAGAGATGAGTAAGAGCTCAAGACTGACCTAGTTCAGATACTGTGATGGAACATGCACCTCTGGGAGCAGCAGGACATGTTTTCTCTGTAGCGTGGCTAGATATGTTGCTCCAGTCTTTGTGCTGAAGACTTAAAAACCCTCATATTTTAAAAACCTGGAAAATTAGGCGATAATTTGTATTCTCTTGAGGCATGTGGAGTTTGAGGCTTTATTCTTTGGAAACGTGTGTTAATTTGGTGCTTGTTGGAAAGGTTATGTGAGGAGTTGGCTCTCATGTAGTACTCTGTGAAGGCAGTGGATGAAATATATAATTTGCTTATTTACTGTTCAGAGGAACACAGTGTCAAACAAATAATACAAGTTATAATGGTAGCATTCCAGAAAACAGAAGATTTCGGAGGTTAAAAAAGTAAATTGAAATGGATTATGAACTCCCAGGAAAAAACATCCAAGGAAATGGTAGGATTTGAAGACTGAGTTAATTTCCTTGTACTCTAATTTTTCATTTCACCCTGAGGATTTGTGTATAATGATGTGTGTAGCGGGCTGTCTGCAGCCAAAGGCTTTTAGAAAGTAGTCTGCCTAGGTCTTTGTTTCATCCTACTGAAATGCATAAGGATTTACAGGGGGCAGAATCAGGCAGATGTTAAAAGGTTTTGAAAAGCTCCCCATTCATACATGCTGACAAGATTAACAAGGCACTTCCCAGCTCGGAGCATAATTTTTATATGCAGTTTATGCTTCTCAACTGAAAATGAAAGTTAGTTCCCTTTTTAATTCCTTCTTTTTAATACAAATATTTTGTTTACTTGTTCAGACTTCACTGTTGATTATTCCTTTGGAATTCTAAATTAATTTAGAACTTTCATATGTATATTTTCTATCTGCTCCAATGAGAAGTTAGTGGTGCTGATGTGAAAAGATCCATCAAATTTCTGCATAAGTTTAAAGCACTGTAGAAAAAAAAAAGTAAATTGGAACAAAAAAAAGCCAAGAACTCCTTCATTACTAAACACTGTAGTAACTAGAAAGTGTATATGTAATGTATTAAAAACACAGAGTGTGTTTTTGTTCTACAGGTGCATCCTAAATGAATAGAAGTACTGTGCAGAAGTACTTTTTTTTTTTTCTTTTTCTTTTTTTTTTTTTTTGGTGTCTTAAATTTTAATGGAGTGCTTCTACCCAGGTGGTCAGCATCTAAAACCTGTAGACCAGATGGTTCTCTCCAGGAGAGTGAAATGCAGAATTGCGGAGTGCAATCTAACGGTGCCAGACCATGCAGGACAATCTGCTGCCTGAGCTTGCCTTAAAAGCAGAACAGGAATAACCCAGAATTAACAGATGAAAAATGGTCAGAGGCCAAACGGGGGCAGAACATAATTTACTGGATTATTTCTTGGGGAACACAAGGCAATACTTGAACAGCAGCAGATGAGAATGAATTTTAAATATATAATTCTGCTTGAGGCTAATTCGCTGCTTTTACCTATTGACTTGCTAAATATTACAGTGGGGAAAGACAACTGCTTTTAAAATCCATGCCCCCTACTCTGTGATAAATCCATAAATATGTGGCTTGCTAAGCATCAGCAAATAGATGTAGAAGGAGAACCTACCTTCCTGGCCTTACAGCAATCCCTGTAAATCTTGCAGTTTCTGCTTTCTTCTCTTCCCTGAAGGCAGAATCCAGTCATTTTCTGAAGTCACATGTTCATTTATGTGAGGGATTTCTTTCCTGACCTTTCTGTTGTAATCTAAACTGCCGAATTTCCTGCAGATAATGTAACTGTACCTTGTATCAAAATGGTGGTTGTTTCTTTCTCAATGTGGGTGCATCTTTTTCTTTAGCCTTTGAGGAAATATCCTTTCTCTTTAGCAGACATACAAGTATAACTTGAAAGCCTCTGCATAAGAAATTCAGGCTTGCTTGCATAAGCTGCTGCTTTCATCTCCTTCAGCACATCTGCATCATGCTTTCCCTCAGGGGGCTTACAGTGTCCTGTCTGAGAGGAGGGATGGGTTTGCATCTCAGAGAATAGGCTACAAATGCAGGCAAGCGTTAATTTAGTATCTCAGTAGCAAGTAGCTATTCTTGATGGGAGTCTGGCAGCAGATTGAAACTCAACTAGGAGTAAAAGCAAGAAAGAATGTGTCTTGCACCATCCCTGGCTGGAGAGAATTTCTTGACGAAAATTAAAATTAATGGCTATTCTATCCTAAAATTTAAGATGAGTGGGGCAATTTTCCTTTTGAATTAATTCTCATGGCAGCAATAAAATTCTGGTGCGTAACAGAGTGCTTTGATCTATGCAGTTGTCCTTTTCAAGCAGCTGATGGGGGAAAGAATATAATTAATCTATAAGCATGTGTGGCCTTCTACTTGAGGCATGTTTTCATATTTTGCTTTTATGTATCCTTTTGCTCATGTATATGTGAGACTGTCAGAAAGAAATCCAAGTTTTTATTGTCTTGTTTAGAATAAGACTTTTTTATTTATACTGAAACATTTGAGAGAGTAGGTACCAACATAATTTTTCTTCCAGGGTTGAACTTGGGGCCCTCTGTGCTATCCATCAATGTTACGTGGGACTCTTGTCAAAGCTTTCCTGGTGGTGGCCTGTTTATCTGGCTGTAGGTGACTGGCAAAAGCCAGGTGGTTCTGGGGCAAATGGAGTGTTAAAACACAGGCCTCTCCCTTGGGGGCTTCTTGTGCATGCCCTGGGGTAAGGTGACTGGTTTCTCCTTTTGAACAGACCTTTAACTTCCACACTGGAGCGAGGCTCTGTGGTGCCCAGCCTTTGCCTGCGTGTGAAGAAGGGGAGGGTTTGGGATGATGAGTGGGCTTCATTTTATCTGTATATCCACTGCAGAGGAAGATTGGTGTAGGTGTTTGTGTGTCACTAAGTCAGCGAGGTAGCTCAAATGGATGCGAGGCAATAGGGGTTACTGACCCTGGTGTGAGGAGTACACACTGCTGACACAGAGCAGTGATTTCAGAGAAGGAGACTCTTGATGGTCAGCTAACATACCACAAAATCTCTTCTAAGAATCAAATTCGGTCATGTGTTTAGTACCACCTGAATTTACTATAATATTGAATTATTTTAATTTCTGTCATTGGAGAGTTTGTTATTGTAAATTATTATTTAATAAAAGAAGCAGTGAGCCATGCTAATCAGATTGCAGTAGCATTATGCCAAGGTCTCTGCAGTCATCTAGTAAAAGACAATTTCTGCTTCACAAATCAATCTCTCCCACTAAGTCCCATCCCCTCTATTGTAGTAAGGCTGGGGGCAGGGGTGTCCTTATTAGTGCTAAGTAATTGGGATACGAATTTGAGGTAAACAGCATTTGGGGCAAACCACTTTTTGTACTACATTACTCATCAAATTTTGGTGCCGTTGCCAACATTATTCTCTATAACTGAATTCAAATACAGCACTGTACCAGCTACTAAAAAGAAAATTAAGTCTATCCCAGCTGAAACCAGGACAAATAGTTACGCAGTTTTTTCAGGTTCAGCTGTGAGACTAGTAATCTGTGATGCTGCCCATGTCACAGAAGAGGAAACTCTGCTTTGAGATCATTACATGAAAGAGAAGGATAAACCTGCAGGAGTATAAAGCCAGCAAAAAGAATATCTAGCATACATGTAATGGTTCAATTTCATGTTTTCTAGAAAATCTATTTCAAGCACCTTTGCCATGATTTTTGCAAATTTTTGATTTACAAATATTTCCACTGTCTCAATCAGATTTTAGATCTAGAGTTTCAATATAGGCAGTATCATTAAAATGATGTCAGGATTATAGTATATAGACCTTATGACCATTTTGGTTCTACAGGTGTGTAAGGCAACTTGTGCGAGGTTGGCTGGTATAGCTGGTACAGCCACAGAAGGTGGAAGAACTGTATATGGAGATTATAGTGATCTTAAAAATGGAATTAAAAGGAGAAACTAGTTCCTCAGGAGGAAGCTACTGGAATGACTGACAGTGCATAATTGAGTTTCACAGTTTCGATGTGCATCTTCAAGCAAACGTTTTTTTTTTTTTTTTCCAAGAGGCCATTACTGAAGATGGTGATTTTTACATCCAGATACATTACATTTCTGCAGGGTAATTGGGCATCTGCAAACAAGGTTGAGAGGAATCAAGGAATTTTAAAGAAAGGGACTAGTGTGGAACCTAACAATGATCTGTCTCAACAAAATGCATGTATATGAAAGTGACCTGAGGGGTTTCTGAATGGGATGGAAAAAAACAAATCTGTTCTTCTCAGAATATTGTTTTATATCACTCTCATCCTAATTGCTAGTGCACACTGTGTTGTTGCGTTAGGATATGTACACCCAATATTTATGACTAGTCTCTTGAAACTGAAACAAACATGCTGTTCTTGGAAAAATATCTAAGAACCATACAAATAGTTGATTGGTCATTGCTAGCACATTCTTTGAGGAGCGCAACTTAGATCCTAGGTGTCTAGCTGAGGTTGCAGGGGTGCCCCAGAATATCAGTAGTGCATTGCTAGGTCAGGATGCCCATTATGTGGTGCAGATACAGGTGAGGGGGTTTTGAGAGACAGGCATGATACCTACTGAAAACAGTAATTTAAATCATAGAGTCATAGAATGGTTTGGGTTAGAAAGGACCTTAAAGATCATCTGGTTCCCTCACCCCTGCCACGGACAGGGACACCTTTCACTAGACCATGTTATTCAGATGCCAGCAGAAGGATCCCTTGTCCATGACTTCACCTGTGTGGACGGGCCAGTATGCCTATCTGCACATCCACCAGCCAGGTCTAATCAAACAATGGGATTTAAAATAGCATTGTTTTAGCTATTGAAAGTGTTTGGGTTTTTGACAAGAATATGGCAATGTCTTTGTACTAAATAGTATGGAGCCGGTGCCACTTGTAAGTTTTTGTATTTCAGTGCAAGCTTCTTTCAAGAAGGGTTAAACTTCTAAGTTGTGAGCTCAGTGGCATGGGAGGGTGGCCCATGCTGCTTATTGCTGCAGGGACTGTGCTGTGGGGTAGCTTGCATGCAGAGTTGGGGGTGAAGATAGAATCTGAAACTCTGTGCCTGGGTGTTAAGGTCAAGAAAAACAAAACAACATGTAATTCCTCTCTTGAGTCACCTACAGAGGTACCTAATTCAGGATATGTAGCTGCTGCTTTTGTCAAATAGATAATAGATCATTGCTGGAGAACAATACTCTCCCTTGCCAGGGGCAGTACTTGGATGCTGTGCCACGTTTGCCCTGTTTCTGTGTGGCGGCTGTGTCATACCAGATGGCTGATGTGCTGCTAGGGAATTACAGAATCATAGAATAAGCTGAGTTGGAAGGGACCTTCAAGGATCAAGTCCAGCTTCTGGCCCTGCACAGGACCATCCCCAAGAGTCACACCCTGTGCCTGACCAAACGCTTTTTGAACTCTCCCAGGCTGGTGCTGTGACCACTGCCCTGGGGAGCCTGCTCCAGTGCCCATCTACCCTCTGGGGGAAGAAACATTTTCTAATATCCAACCTAAATCTCCCCTGACACAGCTTCAGGCTTGGCTGGAGATGCTGTGCCTGATGCACCCCAGGGCATGGTTGGCCTTCTTGGCTGCCAAGGCACTGCTGATTCATAGTCAACTTTCAGCTAACCAAGACGCTCAGGTTCCTTTCCACAGTGCTGCTTTCCAACATCTCATTCCTCAGTCTGTACATCCAGGGTTGCCCCATCCCAGCGCAGAGTCCAGCACTTCCCTGGTTGAACTTGATATGAACTTCATATGAACTTGACCAGTAGCTTTAGCAGTAATGTAAGGAGCAATGTCTCTTGTCTGCGGTTGCACCAAACAGAAAATAAGGTTAAAAGGGACAACCAGCTGTCGAGAGCTCTAGTCATCTTCCTGGGCAAAGCCTCTCTCCTGTGATAAGTGCTGATTGACAGGAGCAGAGTATGCATCACACCTCGGATGATCTAGAGCATATGGGTTACAAACATTTGGGATGACAAGGGGCTTTTCTCTGCAGATAATAAAAGAGCCTGCTCCAAGACATTGCAGTAGTGTGCAGTTAGGAAACCACCTTGCAGGGTGCTTAGAAGAAGGATATGGCTTTTGCTGTCCATCTGGACTTTTGTCGGCTGAACTGTGGTCATCCTAATGAACCATTAGCTGATGAACCACTTGAAACCAACCATATACAGGCCTCCGTGTAGGAGCTTTGCCCTACTGTTACGAGGGTTCTGTCAGTGCAGCTTTGAAACCTTGCTGGTCTTCAAGGTACAATTAATAATTTTGCATGTGCTTGAGGTAAAGCAAGCTGTTAATGTTTTTTGGGAGCAGGTATCTGGCAGGCAGATAAGAAAAAAAAAGAGCTCCTTCATTCTGCTTCATTGTAGCTGCTGTGGTTCACTGGAATTAAGAGACTTGCTTTGATTTTTATTTTTATTACTTTTTCCTGTACGTATAGTACTCAGTCTGTAGTACCACAGCTAGTAAAGCTTTTTGTTGAGCTAAAGCTGTGTTGACAGTACCATGCTGTTTCCAAAGACAAAGGGACTGATGGTCAATTATTAGAAGGCTTGTGGCTGCCAGTTGTTATGCATCTGAGGTGTCACAGCTGTACTATCTTTCTAGAGCAAATGGGAGGAGGGGAGATGGAGAGGCAAAATTTTAGGCATTTCTAAGATGTTTAGGGCATCCTGCTCTAATGTTGTCACAGAATGGCTGAGGTTGGAAAAGACCTCTGAAGATTACCCAGGCCAGCCCCCCTGCTGATTTAGGCTTGCTGTGCATAGATATTTTTAATGGTAACGTTAGGAGATGAACCACCTTTGTGTCTTGTGAATAGCTACGTGAACTACATGTTTCTTACCTAGAGTTTCAGAATTGATGTAATGCTATGTCCTTACAGACTTTTTCTTATGCTGTGTCCTTGTTTAGGCATGTGTTGACGAGAGGGTAACCCAGCAATTTTGCACTGATGACTTGATTATATTGTCTGCTTTCAGTGAACACGTTTGTGTGATCTCATTTTTCTGTTGTTGTTTGGACACACTTGGCATCTTAATTAAGGACAGAATGCTGAGGACAATGTTGATCACAGATTGCAGAGTTACGGAGAAAAGTTGTTGAAGTATGTCTTTGGCCATCAGGGTGGTCTGTTACAAAGCTGGCTGCAGCATCCTTGCAAAGTATGAAATGAATGCCCTTGCAACATGTAACGGGAGGGGTAACAAAGAGGTTGATCAGAAAGAAGAGGGGAGCCAGGCAAGAAAAGTGAGCAGGCGTAGTGTCTAATAGGTTATATTTTACAAAGTTATCTACTTCACTCTCTCTAGATGCAAGTGCAGATGTTGGAGACAGGAGACAGCTCTGAGGAAGCACAACAGCAATAGAAAAAGCTGCTAGGTCACGTCCTTCTGAGCTGGAACTTAGTACTGGGTGTAACAATTCATTCCAGAAGAGTATCACAGGACACCATAATTTAGGGTGAAGATACTCCCTTTGTAATATTGCAATCAGTTTATTCTAGGCCTGTGTGAGAGCTTCAGTGTAGACTGGGCATCTAGGAAGTCAAGTCATCATTGAGGTCACCAGGCTTGTGACTCTCACCAAAACTCTGCAAACCTTGCTAAAATGAGGTGCCCTGAGCCCTGTTGAAGGAAGTGCCACTTTCCAGAAGGCTTAGAGGTTCATCAGGAGACAAATTTTATATAATATTTTCATTAATTATCTTGGCATAAGAGAGTGGGCATGTGCTAATAAATTCTGCTGAGGACACTCTGTGGGAGGCACTGTCAAATAGAGGACTGGAAATGAGGGAAGAACTGGAATGTATTAAAGGTTGCAGTAGTAAAAATGGGATGAAGTCCTTAGTTTTGTTCACGAAGCTGAGTGTTTCTGTTGTTAGCATCCTGCTAATCATCTTGTCTGTGGGGGAGAAAGTCCTGGCTTTCACAGTTAATGGCAGAATGGCTGTAAGTGTGAAAAAAAGAAATTCTGTCTTGTCTGAGAAGACATTTCTAATAAACACAGGCAAGTGTTGAGCTGGTTTTCATCCGTGTGTGGTCAGAAGCCCTGGTTAAACTTTTCTGGAATAACAAACATGTTTCTGATTGTGTTCAAGTTGAAATTAAACAAAAGCAAGCACAGACAAAATGCTCCAAGGATGAAGGATGCAGAAGCAGTAGAACAGTGTATACTGAAAACAAAAGGTTGAGGTGAAAAAGCCAGAGGAACAATGATATATTTTCTTTAAAAGCCAGTGGTGGTACAAAAATGGCTGGCCGCCTATTAATAAAGATAAAAAGTCAGCTTGGAATTAGAAGAAAAGTTCTCTGTCTATGATGAGAGGCACAGTTGACTGAACTATTCTCATTGCATGCATGGTATCTTCCCGTAGTATGATACCACTGGAAAGTCTTTAGTTAGCCCTCTGGGGACTTAAGAAAGCAGTGTTAGGGTAGAAGTAGCCACATTTTTTTTTTTTAATTAACACATGAGCCAGAATTCTTGGTGGTTTCTTTTGAGATTTCATATTGCAGTATAAAAATGGATCTGCAGATTCTGAAAAATAAATTCAAAAGCCTCTTTAGAGTATCTCTGAAATAGCTTTAGAGTATGGTGAGGAAAGGGCCTGTTGAAGAACAACACCACATCTTGAAAGGAAAGTAAGTTTGTTTCAGTATCTTGAAAATTTAGAAGCACTAGTCTGTTCTTGTGAAGTCTTCCAGTTGTAGGTGCTGGTGGGAGTTGGTGCTTCTGCCTGATTTACAGGGTTTCACTGGAGGTGGAGCAGAATTAAGAAAACAGAAGAGTCCAAGAGCTGTCGATTTAATTTCATAAGAATTCCTTTTCAAAACTGGTGGCATACTTAGGGGGTTGAATTTCTGTTGTACAGAAAACTGTAGTATAAGCCTTTGGAGGCATATTAAAAGACTGGGTCAGTTGTGTTATTTTTATTTACTCTTGTGTCTGTTGGCAATATATATCCAGTGAAGGAACAATAGTGCTTTGTCAGCAGAAAATGAGCGGAGCCTGAACATCGTGTAAATCACCAATATTTGGCTCCTGCAACATGATTGAGTGGGCCCAGAAGTGGGCACTCTGCAAGTTGAGCAGGTGGGTAGTAGTGCTGGCATCCAAACCTCTATCCCATCACTTAAGAGTATTGAGCCTGCTGGGAAGAGGAGGCTGGGCTGGAGGGGG